>NW_007258454.1:316840-336665 GCF_000164805.1 Carlito syrichta | reverse complement strand
TCTGATGACTTATGTGGAAAAGTAGTGCAGTATTTCAAAGAAAACTCAGAACTGTATGCAGAGGAAGATAAAAGATATATGAAGTGTTTGTTCTAAGCGATACTAGTCATTTAAAGATCATAATGTAACCCCACCCTAGCAAGTATTGTGAGAAGCAAGGCAGATATGCATGTATGACGGTAGGACGCAATGAAGGAAGGAGGAAGGAAGGAAGGAAGGAAGGAAGGAAGGAAAGAAAGAAGGAAGGAAAGAAGGAAGGAAAGAAAGAAAGAAAGAAAGGAAGAAGGAAAGAAAGGAAGAAGGAAAGAAGGAAGGAAGGAAGGAAGGAAAGTTTAATATGCTATGTAACACTATTTTGTTAAACAGTATCTCCACTGCTGGGTTTTACAATGAAAAGAACTATTTGCTTGTTTTATGGCACACTTTTTCTTATTTTGATTTTTGCAATTTTTATCATTATGGATTGTGACATGTCAACACTTTTCATTTTAATTATTTTTATTTTTAATCAACACCTTTTAATTATAAACCATTATTTTGACAGTCTAATCAATCTAATATAATAGAACACCTCCAAAATAGATCCTAATTTTTTTTATTTAATTAGGGCTGGGAGTGATCGCTCTTTCCTACATCTGTTTGTGTTTTGTTTGTTTGTTTGGCTTTTTTTGAGTTAGAGTCTCACTGTCGCCCAGACTGGAGTGCAGTGGCCGCTCCTGGCCACCGCAACCTTGACCTGCTGGGCTCCGGCGATCCTTCCTCCTCAGCCTTCCCAGTAGCTGGAATTACAGGCATGGCTACCACGCCCGGCTGATTTTTTAATTCATTGTAGAGATGAGGTCTCGCTGCCCAGTCGGATCTCGAACCCGCGGGCTCAGGCAATCCACTCACCTCAGCCTCCCAAAGGCGCGGGATTACAGGCTGAGCCACCGAGCCGGGCTCTGTTTGTGTTTTTTAAAAAGGTTTTCCTTTTTTTCTCTCAGTCATATAAAGGAAACTACACTGAGTAACATTCCTGACCTTTCTTCCTGACTCACATTCACTCTTACCTCAGGAGAAGGAGTGATTTAATTTGATAGGAGTTTGGAATGAGGTACTGAGCCTATTGTCCATCCCCATCTACTACTACTCTTTTATATCTCTCAGGCTTCATTCACATCTGCCTACAGTACGGGACATGTCAGAAGGGGAAAGGGAGGTCTGTAGTGAGTCAGAGGGCCACTAACTGAAGGATAGCTTGTCTGGTGTGAAGTATCAGGAAACCCACCTGTACATAGACATAAGCCACATTCCCTAATATCTTTTTTAAATAATAGCAAAAGTGATTTTTTAAATCTCTAGCTTCTAAACTCTTCTATCTCTTAATTGTTCAAGAGGATTATGTAATGAGTAACTTTCAAATACCAGCAGAAAAATACACTTTAATTTTTTTTTTTTTTTTTTGAGTAGGAATCTCACTCTGTCACCCAGGGTGGAGTGCAGTGGCACACTCACAGCTACTGCTGCCTCGACCTGCTGGACTCAGGTGATCCTTTTGCCTCAGCCTTCCAAGTAAGCAGTAACTACAGGCTCGTGCCACCATAGCTGGCTAATTTTTTGATTTATTGTAGAGATGAGGTCTTACCAAGTTGTCCAGGCTGGTCTCGAACCCATGGGCTCAAGCAATCCTCTTACCTCGGCCTCTCAAAGTACTGGCATTATAGGTGTCAGCCACCGTGCCTGGCCTTAATTTTAATTTTAAATTAATTAATTAATTAATTTAGTAGGAGTCTCTGTTGCCCAGGCTGGACTGCAGTGGCACGCTCACGGCCACCACAGCCTCCACCTTCCATCACCTCAGTCGGTCCTTCCATCTCAGCTTTCCAAGTAGCTGGAACTACAGGCGTGCACTACCATGCCTGGCTGATTTTTTATTTTATTTTATTGTAGAAGAGGTCTCACCAAGTTGCCCAGGCTGTTCTAGAACCCGTGGGCTCAGGCAATCTCCTCACATTGGCCTCCCAAAGTGCTGGAATTACAGGTTTGAGCCACCGATCTTGGTTCAGATTATTTACATATTAAGTATTCTGTTCTTCAGTCACTCGCCTGCGCTAATTTTCTGAGTTGATGCCAGTTTTCTTTTTCTTTTCTTTTTTTTTTTTTTTTTGAGTTGGAGTCTCACTGTTGTCCAGGTTGGAGTGCAGTGGCAGGCTAACGGCTACTGGAACCTCAACTTGCAGGGCTCATGTAATGCTTCTACCTCAACCTTCAGAGTAACTGGAACTACAGACATATGTCATCATGCCTGGTTAATTTTTCTTGATTCATTGTAGAGATGAAGTCTTGTCAAGTTGCCCAGGCTAGTCTCAAACTCATGGGTTTAGGAAATCCTCTCACCTCGGTCTCCCAAAATGCTGGGTGTGAGCCACCACGCCCAGTCCCCTTATTTCAATGTAAGAAATAATCTTAGACACTAAAATCTTAATCAATAAAAATGTCTTTCAATTGAAAACACATTGATATAAGTTTTCACTCTACAAAGAGTAGAAGAATCCAGCACGATCACAGATTAAAGTGTTAGATTAATTATCAAAAAGCAAACAAAAATGTTTTTAAAAAATTAAACTGCCAGGTGCAGTGGCTCACACCTGCAATCCCAGCACTTTGGGAGATGGAGGCAAGAGGATTACCTGAGTCCAGGGGTTTGAGACCAGTTTAGGCAACATGGCGAGACCTCATCTCTACAATAAATCAAAAAAATTAGCTGGGCATGGTGATGCGCAGCTGTGGTTCCAGCTACTTGGAAGGCTGAGGCGAAGGATCATCAGAGCCCAGCAGGTCAAGGCTGTGGTGGTACTGCACTCCAGCCTGGGCAACAGAGTAAGACTCTGACTCAAAAGACCCCACAAAAAAAAACACTTGAAGTCTGTGTATGGCTCCTAGGGCTCTATCAACCTGAGTTTGAGTAATGCAATACTCAATAGTAATACTAGTAGAAGAAGTAATTTATTGTACAAATGAGGGATTTTTTAAAATTTTGATATTTTGGTAAACTTAAGAAGATATTTAAGAGAAACTTGGACATAAATAATCAAAAACAGATGTATCCTGGTTTAAAAGACAATTCTATTAATTTTAAAACACTTAATATTTTTACATATATTTTGTTTAATGTGATTAGCCAAACTAGTGAACTTGAAAAAGAAGAGAGATGTGGATACTTGTTCATTTTGTTGTTTAAGAGAAGATAGACCTTATTAAAAATTTTCTGTCTCTCATGTGCTTTTATTCAGCCATAATATTTATCACATATACACACAAACACAATTTAATCATCTACATATTGCATATCACTCCTTAATTTTTTAAATTTTTGCCTTTGTTTGGATTAAGAACATGAAAAATTCTGTGAGACACTTGAATTAATATCTGATAAGCTATTAGAAGACTGTGAGATCACTGCCTTCAGGATACCAGTTGACTGACATTGCTTTCAAGGAAATAGGGAGATTCTTGCCATATTACATATTATTTCTGGGAGAAAAACAGTTAATCTTTATCTCAGAAAATTTTCAATAATGTTATCTTTTCTTGGCTTGGTTTGTTTTATGTTGGCCTTTAAAAAATCATAATAGTTCAGAACTATGAAAGAAGGTTATTATGTATGGAACACATTGGCATTATATGTTTGTATTTTTGATAAAAGACTATCAAATGAACTATATATATATTTTTTTTTTTTTTTTTTTTTTTTTTTTTTTTGAGTAGGAGTCTCACTTTGTCACCCAAGCGCTGGAGTGGGCCACTGCAGCCTTGACCTGCTGGGATCGGGCAATTCTTCCACCTCAGTTTTCCAAGTAGCTGGAACCACAGAAGTGCACCACCACACCTGGATAATTTTTTGATTTATTGTAGAGACGAGGTCTTGCCATGTTGCCCAGGCTGGTCACTAACACGTGGGCTCAGGCAGTCTTCTCACCTCCACCTCCCAAAGTGCTGGGATTTTAGGCATGAGTCACCACACCTGGCTGAACAATATTTTTAAAGAAAACAACAAAAGAAAAAAGAAAGCTTATTTTCAGCCAGGAAAAATAAAATATACAATACTTTATATGAACCATCTGGTTAAACAATAGTTGGAACAATAGCAGGAAAATGAAAGTAACAACTTTGTTTCATTTTACCTTCTCTATCATTCTAAGTCAGTATTTACATTGACCCCCTGAGATGTAGACCTCTGAGCTACCAGTTTGAGGGATAGTTCTCTGAGAGCACTTTACATATCCAGAGTGTGGTGCTAGTTCAATGCTAAGAACTGAACACATCTATTCCAGCTTTCTGTTTCATAAAAAAAAAAAAGGGCAGGTTATTTGCTAGGAACATTAACCTGTGAAAGAGAGCCTCACTAGCTTAAAAATCTTTCTTTCAGAAATAGGCAAACTAAATCCCAAGATTCTAAAAAGTTAGAAAACAATGACTCATTAATTAGATTTCTAAAAATTTTGTTGTTCTTGTTGTTAAGAGTCATTTGTTAAAACAGAGATGTTTGGGAAATAAAATACCTTAATCTTCTATCACTGTGTGTGTGTGTGTGTGTGTGTGTGTGTGTGTGTGTGTGTGTGTGTGTGATTCCAATCCTGCATTCTATTAACTAATCTTTCAATTCCTATAAAAATTATATATAGGTTAAATATCTGAAGGGGAGAGGACCTGGAAGATGGACATGGAATATAGTTTCCCTAAATTGGGGATCTTATAGATTCTCAATAAGGCAGTCATTAGAGGCACATATTTCCTGCTCTTCACCTTCTGGCACCTTGTAGGATTGCAGATTCTGTGATTCTAAGTAGTCCCATAAGACTAGTTCTAGCCAGGGAATGTGAATGAAAATAGTGTGTGCCACTTTTGTGCCAGAACATAAAAGGCTCTTTGTTGTCAATTTGTCCTCTGACATGGTGAGATAATGTTCCAGAAGGTGGCTGTTCTGACCCTGCTCTGGATCTCCAGATAATTCTTGAAAGACATGTACTTTGGAAGACAAATAATCCTTTTGTTTTAAGACACTGTAATGTGGAGTTTATTATCAGCATAACCTATCTGATTAACATATTTTTATATTTTTATAATTTCCAAATTTTGCTTAGGGCCTGGCTTATCTATAAGACATGAGTATCTAGTCAAACTGTATATACTTTATTTTTATATGGAAATATAATGAGGTTACTTTATATTTGTATATCCTTTAACAATTTTCAAAAATACTTTTACATAGATTATCTCACTTACTTTATAAACAATCCTCCTAGAAATTTTCAGAAAATGTTATTATAACCACTGTTTATGAATGAAGTAATCAAGGTTAAGAATAGTCAAGCAGGCCAGGTGCGGTGGCTTGACCTGTAATCCCAGCACTTTGGGAGGCTGAGGTGAGTGGATTACCTGAGCCCGCAGGTTCGAGATCCACCTGGGCAACTTGGTGAGACCTCATTTCTACAATAAATCAAAAATTAGCCAAGCATGGTAATGTGCGCCTGTTGTTCTAGCTACTTGGAAGGCTGAGGTGGAAGGATGGCCAAAACCCAGCAGGTCGAGGCTGCAGTGGCCGGGAGCGGTCACTGCACTCCAGTCTGGGTGACAGAGTGAGATTCCAACTCAAAAAAAAAAAAAAGAATGGTCAAGAGACTTGCTATTTAGTGGTAGAGCCAAGACTTCAGTACCTGGATATATTATCATTTGTTCTTCCTCTCCCCATACCACTTGCCTTTCCTAAAATTATCATAAATATTCTGAAGACCCCAAAATTCTAACCATGTGCAGTCAGAAAGTTAATAGGCCAGATCCTATAATGGGAAGTAATATTAACTAAAAGGGAAATGTCCTCCATTAGAATAAAATCCATAACCACTGAGGACCTTAATTATAGTGCTCTTCAAGAGCCAGGATCCCTACATGTATTAATGATAAGTAGGCATTGATTTTGTGCAAGAAAGAACTAGTAACAAATTATGCATACTACCAACAACCTTTTGTTAAAGAATTATGGAAATTAAGAATTCTTCTTATTAAAGAAACAATGTTGGTTAAATAGTCACCCCCCCAAAATAAAGTTATATATTTTCTTATTATTAGGAGTATGGAACTAAATCTATTACAATAAAACTGAGATAGTTAGTTTTATGATTTTATTGGGAGTATTGGAACAACTAATATTCACACACATTCTCTGTATTTCTGTTACTATTAAAAGAATTCTTGAAAAATAGCAATTTTTGAAAACGTAAAGAATTGCTAATTAGAATGTAGGTGGAAGCAATAGAAGGACAATGTAAATATTTATTATTAAAAGAGGCAAAAGCATAATGAATGCTAGGCACGCCTTAACATTTAGCATGCTATTACTATTGTATAAATTTTGCTTACATCAATGCTTAAGACTTAGTTTTCATAGGAAATGCTTTTTGGATTTGAAAAACAAAAAAATCTATCTTTTTCCTTAAGAGGGAATCTGTCAAATGTTTGTAGAAATACAATGGCACTTCTGGAAGCAAACCTTCCCCTATCTTCACATCTAGCCAGGTGTGAATCACATAGCCTGCACGTGTGACTTCCATCACAATGGAAATAAGGAATAAATGAGGCTATTAAATGTAAACGCTCTTAAATGAACCACTTTTGACATTCTCCTCTTCAAAGACAATCTTAGTTTGTCACAGCCAAGCTTATTTTTATAAATGGCACTTCTTTGGAATATCTCAATTTGAATATCAATATAGGATTTGAGATAAACTGGTATCTAATTCACTATATTTTTGTAGTAAATATGAATAATGTACATGAACCATTTAAATATTTGTGCTTCTTCACAGAATTTAGGGTACATTCTTGTACAAAAAAGTCACTCAAAAGTTTCCTTGATGTAATTATTCTATGCCATCAATTATTGAGGTATATATGTATACAGAGTAAGAAGCTCTTCCATCTGAAGACAGTTAAAAACATTTTATTTATACCAAAATTCTATACATTGGAATTAAAAGAACGTTCTAGCTCTGTGCCTGCACACTTTTTTTTACAGATCAGAATATAAATAACGAATACTTTCAAGTTTCAGGGAGTAAAGAAAAAGGTTTTCCTACATTGTAAGAATATGTAATTCTTATAGGAGTCAGATGTTGTTTCCCAGCTATTAAGATTTCCTTTAGTACAGTTGAATAATTACATTTTTAAAAAGTCAGGCAATTTAAACCTGTGATATCATATATCCCTTGAGGCTGATGGACCTGAAGTCCTTGAGATGTCAGAAATCCTCTAAGAGGCCGGGTCAGTGGCTCAGCCTGTAATCCCAGCACTTTGGGAGGCTGAAGTAAGTGGATTGCCTGAGCCCTCGGGTTCAAGACAACCCAGGCAACTTGGCGAGATCTCATCTCCACAATAAGTAAAAAATTAGCCGGGTGTGGTAGCACGCGCCTATAGTTCTGGCTACTTGGAAGGCTGAGGCAGAAGGCTTGCTGGAACCCAGAAGGTCGATGCTGGGATGGTCGTGAGCATGCCACTGCACTCCAGCCTGGGCGATGGAGTGAGGCTCTAACTCAAAAAAAAAAAAAAAAAGAAAAGAAAAGAAAGAAACCCTCTAAGATATGGGTAGGAGGGGGAGGAAACTAATCTGTACCCAAAATCCAGCACAGCTGTACTTTGTGCCAATTTAGGGTTATGTAAAAGCCCCATAAGGGGAATGAGTTCTGGAGTACAAGTATCAGTAAAGGCTGAAGGTTCATAGGGTGTGATTGCAAAAGACAACATTTCTGAATGCTTTGTTATGAATAAAGCTTCAGTCAGTCTGAGCAGAGTTTTTATTCTATCCTACGGAAACAATTGGTAAACACTAGTGAGAAAAGAGTTTGTGTGTATATTAGCCCATAGGCCATACAGAGAATTGAGCTTATGTACATCAATGTCCAATAGGAAATCCGGTGTATTTCATATAGTGTCATCTGTTGAGGGGAAATTAGGAAGGAGGCTGTGGCAAGGGACCCATAGGGAGTATGAATAAGAATACTGAGTAAAGAGAAAATATCTTTATAAAGTAAAAAATAATAATCTAGTTGATTCAAGTAATGTAATATCCTCATTCATTTTCATTTAATAACTCGAAGGCAGTTGTTTTCACTATTTATCAGTGGAGTGGGGAATGTTGAAGGTCATGAAAAAGTCTGAACAAATATTTTGGAAATTGTTCTTAGGTTCCACAGGTAGCAGAGAAAGCATTTGAAATAGCAACCAAGTTGGACACAATAGCTCACACCTGTAATCCCAGCACTTTAGGAGGTGGAGACAAGAGGATTACCTGAGCCCTGGAGTTCAAGACCAACCTGGGAAACTTGGTAAGACCATGTCTCTATAATAAATCAAAAAAACTAGCTGGGCATGATAGCCCACACCTGTGGTTCCAGCTACTGAGCCCAGCAGGTTGAGGCTGTGGTGGCCATGAGCATGCCACTGCACTCTAGCCTGAGTGACAGAGTAAGACTCTGACTCAAAAAAAAAAAAAAATAGCAAACAGTTTCTCAAATTTGTAATTTATCTTCTTTTCTTCTTCTTTCACAGTGAAGTGGGTTTTTTTTCCTTTGTTTATAGCATTGAGAGCAATAAAATACCGTCAGTATCAAAAACTTCACCATTGTCATTATTGGCAAAGCTACCATAAGCTTACTTTAATAAAAAATTGATTGCTCAATATTTTTATAACAGTGAACAAAAATATTCACCTAGAAAATGAAATTTATGTGTAATCTATCCATCTAGATCAGATGGTAACCCAACCATAAGAAATGCAAAGAGCTCTGGACAAGGAATTAGAAGATCTGGGTTTCAAGTCCTCTCTATCACTTATACTATAACTGGAATCCTGGGGAAATGTAGACTCAAGACTCCCTGTCCATAAAGTTAAAACCAAGGTATCTTCTGATTCTATAAATGACAAAAATCTCAAACTATGAGTGTTGTGAAGGCATTCTGGAGCTACCTAATGTAACTTCGCTCAGCAAAGTTAACCTCATATTCCAAAGCCCTTTATTTGATTCATTTGGTAGAATATCACTGAAGAGGAAATAACTGTATCAACTGGAAGTTTCCAGACTCTCTCCATTAATGCTTCCATTACTCATTCACTGCAAACAATAAGTCTGGATCAATACCCAAATCTATGGGAGCTGGTGCTAATGGGAGCTGATAAATGCTCTCAGAACAAAATCTATTCATTTGTTTATTTAACCAATTATTCAGCAAGTATTTATTAACAATTATTTGTATGACACTATTTTATATGTACTATATGTAAAAAGAAGTTCCCAGTTTTCACAGAGCTCATGTAGTGTTAAATTCTAGTATACTTCATAGCAAGGATATTTAGTGCCAGGCATCAGGGGCCTTGAACTCATCAGGGCAGGGACCCCATTTCAAACCTAACTGCTAAAGAGAAGAAGGCCTTGATAAGGCTTGGTGGAAGGTACAGCTGCTGAAATACACCACAATCAAAATTGGACCATTGTTCTGAAAATATGTTTCCTGACATGTCAGTATTATATATTAGGGATAATTACAGAAGGCAAAAGTAATTGGGATATCATTAAGTGTAGAATGATTATGTTTTGGGTCAAAATAAAATTATTGGGTTTTTAAGAATCTATGCTTTGATTGTAAGGGTACAAACCCATAAATATATAATATTTATATGAGCTAGCTCTTGTCAATAGTCCTATTTCTTCTTTTGTTGTTCCTTTGTTTTTTTCTTCTTTCTCCAGCTTTTTTTAAAAAAGCATTCTCTCATTCTTTTCTGAGACACTGATGCCTCAAATATTTAGCACCAGAGATAAAGTTCTGCTGCAAACATTCACAATAAGATGTAAGAGGATTGGTTAAAAAACATTCAAAGGTGAATGTGAGTTTTTAGAAGTAAGTGAAGGAAGTCAATGCATAAGATAAACGAATAGCTCATTAATAGTGAACTCTCAGGCATCCAAGAAAGAGCTGTTTCAGGGAGGAAGAATATATAAAGGAATTCCTAATTTGCTTATGATAGTAATATTTCTCATCCATAATTGTTTTCTTAATTCATTCCACAAACTTTTGTTGAACATGCTTTATACAAAAGATATCTGTTCTGCTACTGGAGACATCCACGAAACACACACATACACACTCACAATTCCTCTTCTCATGAAACTCATCATGAGAGTAGTAATTGATTTTGTTGCCTGTACCTTTCTGCATTATTATTTACCTACATGAGTGTACCTTAGGATGAGCCAATCATAATTGTTTGCATTCTGGTCAGTCATTATTATTGGTCTAATGAGGGATCCAGAAGACAGTGGGCTAATACTTTCTTTTTCTGGAGATTTTTAGAATGTATTTGAAGCTAAATCACTTTTTACTAGTGCCTACAGGAAGACAGGCAAGCTCTGGTTGGTGTGATCTCCATAACTCTCCTGGATCCAGTCTGCACTGATGCTTAGTTGATCAGCTCTTCTCTTCATTCTTGAACAAACACTCGCATCTTTTCAATAATTTTCCTTTTAATTTCAACCAAAGAACTTGAATTTTAATAGAGTGCATAGAACTTAGATGCTAGTCAAATGATTATAAATGTTATAATATATACCATAAAAGAGAAATGACAGGGAGTTATAAGCCCTGAGAAAGGGAGTTGTAATAGACTGGAGGGTTAACAAGAGGCATCCTTTAAAAAAAAATGATTTGGGGCATGTGTTACATTCTAGATAGATAAAGGCATAGGTCTAAAAATTGTCCACCTTTTAATTTTTTATTCATTTAGAATTTAAACCTTGCCCTGATAGTATAGTTTCAAGACCATTTTCTTGAAAGAAATCATAGAAACTGTAGATTTCTAAGACCCGGGTACCTAGCAACTTAGCATCTCCTAGAGTTTTGGGATTGAAGGGAAGTGAAGCATGTTATATGATAGCACTTAAGTTCACTTTACTATAGATATAACTTTCTCCTGGGAAGTAATTTAGAATCTAGAATTGAGAGAAGAGGTGCACCAAGTTCTTTTTGTCCACCTTTTACCAATTGGCTCCATCTTAGGGTTGACAAATAGTACTCTTATAATCTAGTGCATATGAGCTCAGAAGCCACATTGCTTAGAAGGAAATATTAAGTAGGTAGTCTTCCTATTTATCATTGGGAGAACAAGGATTGTCCTATGCAAAGCATTGGAAACGATGCTTGTGATGTGTACCTTTTCTGTTGTCCAATCTGTTGCAATAATTGCAACATGTTCATATAGTCAAGGAAATAAAGCTACAATCTGAATCTAAAAGCTTGGAGAATGCCAGACAATTATAATCTTCCAGAACACCTGTTATTTCTAGATAAAACTCTTTTCCTTTGAGAAATAATGAAATAATTATGGATCTTTGCGTCTTTATTATATTTACCATCACATCTTTGAAAAAAATTTTGAGACCAAGAAATTGTCAAGAACAGGGAATGGAAATAAGACACCAGAATAAGTACTTAGAGTGGGTCAAGGCTGCGGTAGCTGTGAGTGTGCCACTGCACTCCAGCCTGGAGGACAGAATGAGACTCAGACTCAAAAAAGAAAGAAAGAAAGAAAGAAAGAAAGAAAGAAAGAAAGAAAGAAAGAAAGAAAGAAAGAAAGAAAGAAAGAGAGAGAGAGAGAGAGAGAGAGAGAGAGAGAGAGAAAGAAAGGAAGGAAGGAAGGAAGGAAGGAAGGAAGGAAGGAAGAAGGAAAGAAAGAGAAAAGTTTTTTGATACTTAGAAACATTGATCCGTTTGAGTTATAACCTTGTAATTTATCATTAGTAAGAAATAACATCTATTCTTTTATACACCAGCAATCCCTGCAGAGGAAGCTAAGCAAAGGCTGGCAAACTAAAAGCTAGAAGATGGAGACTGAGAGCAGGGACCTCCTCTGAGCACTATTTTGGGCAGTGTATCTTTACTCTCCTGATATATGACTGTCTTCTACCACTAGCCTCTGCCACTCTCCCTTCCTCTCTCCACACCCCTCTCTCATATGAACCACAGATGGGAAAGGCATGGCTCACTGATGTTCCACTGTCATTAGCTCATGTGTGCCACATTCAAAGGGACCTGCTAATAATGTGCGTAATTTAAAGACGACTGTGAGTAGTGGTAGCCTACTGCTTCATCTCCCATTCTCCAAAACCCTATTCTCTATTTGTTGCTCGCTGATCCGTCAGGCAATTCAACATAAATTTCAGTGTTCCTACAGGTACTGAATATGTTATGCTATTCCACAGTAAATTAGCCTCAACTATCCACTGGTAGCTCTTTACTTTTACTGAAGTGAAAAGTAATACGCACATATAAACATGCAAAATGTACCTTCATGAAACCTCTAAGGGAAATAAAAAGAGGAAGAGACACGAGAGAAGTTCCAGAAGTGGCACTTGATAAAGAAGCAGAAGTGTCAGCTCTACAATGTAAAATACTCAGGAGGGAGGAAGATAGCTTATTTCAGAAGTCTTAAAGTCATGGAATCCTCAATTAGTTTGGCGGCTTGCTGATCAGTAAAGAAAATGACTAGAAATGCACTTGAGTTTGACTAAAATAGATTGTCTGAGAAATTCGGAAGTCAAGAATTTCCCTGCTAGGTAACACATTACAGTGTCTCCTATACTGTCCTTGTCTGGCTTGTTAGAATCTATCATAATTAGTAATTCTATTTTTTTTTTTTTGAGTTGGAATCTCACTCTGTCACCCAGACTGGAGTGCAGTGGCCGCTCCAGGCCACCACAGCCTCACCTGCTGGGCTCCGGCGATCCTTCCGCCTCAGCCTTCCGAGTGGCCGGAATTACAGGCATGCGCTACCACGTCCGGCTGATTTTTTGATTTTTTTGTAGAGATGAGGTCTCGCTGCCCAGGCGGGTCTCAAACTCGCGGGCTCAGGCAATCCACTCACCTCAGCCTCCCAAAGGCACGGGATTACAGGCTGAGCCACCGAGCCTGGCTTTTTCTATATTTTTTTAAGGGATGTCATTTAGCAAGTTACAAACCAAAAACTCACAAAAAAAATATATCAAAAGAAAAATAGTTTTTGCATTTTCTTGTTGGACATCCAAATATAATTGCTAGAATACATTGAAAAACACTTGCATCTCAAAACATTTCTACCTTTTCATAAATGTAGGTATGTTAATTGATTTGTCATCGCATTGGCATTTTTTTCACATTTATGTTACTATGTCTGATTTTTCTTACATGTTTCAAAAAGCCAGGAGACAGCCGAAGAATAAAGAAGTGAGGGGGTTTGAAAGATAAACTAGATATATTTTAACTCTCAGATGACATAAAATAGCAAAAATAAAACAAAAATGCTGAACATATAAAATAGTTTGGGTTTTTTTGTTTTTTTTTTTTGTGATTTGGAGTCTCATTCTTGTTGCCCAGGCTGGAGTGCAGTGGCGCTCTCACAGCCACCACAGCCTCGACCTGCTAGGCTTAGGAGACCCTTCCACCTCAGCCTTCCAAGTAGCTGGAACTGCAGACGCAGGCCACCATACCCGGTTAGTTTTTGTGTGATTTATTGTAGAGACGAGGTCTCACCAAGTTGCCCAGGCTGCTCTTGAACCCCTGGACTCAGGCAATCCCCTTGCCTCGGCCTCCCAAAGTGCTGGGATTACAGGCTGAGCTACCGTGCCCGGCCTAAAATAGTTTTAAAATAGCTTTTTTGATTTTTTAATTTAATTTTGAACTCATAAAACAGCAGATGTTTATTATTCCATTGTGCGCATGAAAACACAAAACAAGAAAATTAAGTAGCTTGGCCATTGTCACAAGGTTACTCAGTAGATGAGTAGACAGCCCCAAAGAAAAAGCAGATTTCTTGCAATATACTAAGTCTTTCTTGTCTCCCCTTGTGTTCCTTGGATATAGAAAACCTGCAATTCTGGTAGCTGATCATAAAAGTGAAGGAGATAAGTTAATATAAGATGTTTTCTCAGTAAATAGAACTGTGTGCTCATATCACTAAAGATGAAGCTTTTCACAAAGAATGAAAGGTCTAAGTCTCTTAATTCCATCCAGAGGTTCAGATTAATTACCCTTTCAGTCAAGGTCACTGACAGTGTAAAGAATTTTCAGGCCCCCTAGAGTCAAGTGTTATCTTTCTCATACAGCAGCCATGGATGCTTAAGTAAATCAATACATGGCAATTAGCTGGTAATAGGCATGATTTTGAAGTAGAAATAAGATATGATGATCTTGCTGTAGAACACATATGGATAGTCATGAGCGAACTACTGCTGCTATCTTGCTGTTGTAATAAAATATCCATTTCAATAGAGAAAGTTAAAGGGCTATCAAAAATGAAAAAAAAGTCAGAATATGAAATTTTCAAATTTTGCAGGTTTTAAAAAATATCTAAGAGGGATTTTATATATTCTTAGAACGCATGCCTCTAGATAGGAGTGCTTTTATAATATTGTATTTTTTATTTGTTATAATTGTCCTTATTTTTAGAGTAGTTTTAAGTTTATAGAAAGTATAGAGTTCCCAAATATCCCTCCTCTGACCCCCTACACACACACACACACACACAAACGCACACACACACACACTTTCCCTACATTTTGCATTAGTGTAGTACAATTGCTACATTTGGTAAACCACTACTGGCACACCATTACTAACTAAAGTCCATAGTTTATATTAGGGTTTACTCTGTACGTATGGTTTTATGGGTTTTGACAAATACATAATGCCTAGAATCTGCCATTATACTATCATACAGAATACTTTCACTGCCTTAAAAATCCCTTGTGCTCTACTCCGTGCCTCTAGATAAGACTGATTCCATAATATTGTATTTTATGTATAAAAACCTAATGTGATTGTGTTTTGCCTTAAAATTCTATTTTATGGGTATTTCAAGATTGATTTGGGAGCTAGAATAGCCTGACTCTTCTTTGCAGAGGATCTTCACTAGTCTCACATTATACATCATTTCTGTTCATTTTTTGTGGGTACCCCTGTAAATAAGTAAGATTCTAGGACCTTAAAGACCTTGGCTCTTAAATCTAAATATGTACAATTTAAATTAATACATGAATGGATGAAAAGTTAAATAATACAAGGCATTAGTTGGCAGGCTAGAAGGCAGTAGGATTGTGCTGAATGAGTGACACCAATAAAATTGGTGAGGTGTTCAATGGAGTTATCATACACAGGGCATGAGATTAAGAGAAAGGCTAAGTGGATTAAGAGGGACGTGGGCAGAGGTGGGATAAGGATAGGCCAAGAGAAGGAGTGGAATTCCAGACAGGTGAAAGAGCTGATCAAAGGTGCTGGGAAGGGGAAATTTGCATATTGTGCCTCTAGGCTGCTCTTGGAACACCTGCAGTTTGTGAGGCATGTTGGTCCTATTTACTAAAAGCCTTTGCATATTCTTCACTGCGAACTTGCTAATTTCCTGGTGTCACTGCTGGGCAGCGAGACCCATCCCCTCTGATCCATAGATCTGCAGTCTTTGCCTTTTCGGCTCTCCTTACTTTAACTGTGGAAAATCTTTTCCTAGCTTAGACAAAAGCTTTTCACTTCATACTATACTAGCACAGGCATTCAAACTTACACATAAGCTTTCAGAGGGAAAAAATGCCAAAAGAGGAAGTAAATGTCATTTTTTTAGTCTTGTTGTCTAGCATGCTTCAAACACCCTCTAAGTAAAAACAAAAAAAATGCAAGGGTCTCCATATTTGGTGTGGGTGAGGACAGAGGAAAGAAGGGAAATACAGGGAGAAAATAAAAACAGAACTTAAGTTAATATCTCAAAAATCCCATGTTATTACAGAAATGACCAGACTCAAATATCCCAAACTTGCTTCAAAATTAGTTTTGGAACCCAAAATATCTAATATTACCAAGATATATCTGGTCCTAGTCACTTAGAGGAAGGGAGATTAATTTCTAGAACAAGATATAAAGGACTGGAGAATGAAAGAATTATATTTACCCTGACTATTTACTAATAGCTTTCAATCACAAGCATAAAATGCAATAGGGCAGGTTTAGCAAAGAATCTGGTAGGGTAACTCCAGCGTGTTTCATACAGCAAGATTTGTTAAGGAGACAGATTGGACTTCAGAGGGAAGTCTGGGGCCATTAGTAAAAGAAAGCAAATCTTTTAAGTCAAGGAAGGAAATTGTATCAGGATAAAAATAGTTATCCTAAATCCAAGTGGGCAGTGTGTAATATGTAGAACTTTACGAAGTAGATGAAATAACATAAGGAGATGGTAAAAAATATGTGTTGTGATTTCAGGACACAAGCTGCTTGTATTCTGCCCTTTATAATAGTATATTCTATGTATGTAACTGGGTGAGGGAAACGTTGCCCCAGAAACTGGCAGTCTTCATGCTGTAACCAAGAACCCGATGTGTTAGGGGCAAAGCTGGGCTGGAGTAGCAGACATTAGGGAGGGACTACTACACTCATCCTGTGTGTGTCTAAATCAGAAGGGAAGTGCTCATAGTTATTTAATGGTTTCACTTACACTCAAAAATGTAGTCTTCAATATGTAAGTACACTACCTGGTCTTCGCACACTGCTTGAAACATAGGGGCCATGAAGTAAATGGGAATTAGACTCAAGATATGAGGATGAAACAATTCACTACTAGCTTTTTTTCCCAAGTGGATTAAAACAAAATATATTTATTTTACAGTTTCTGAGGGTCAGGAGTTTAGACTTTGCTTAGCTTGGTCTTATTTGGTGGCAAACAAGGTGGCATCAGACTTAGCTCCTTTTGGGAGTCTGGGATTCTCTTTCCAATTCACATAACTGTTGGCAGAACTCCTTGCAGTTGTAGGGCTGAGGTCCCATTTTCATGCTGTTGCCAGAAGGGGACCCCTCTTGCCTCCCAAAAGTTTCCTGCAAACTCTCAAAAGAGGGCAGCTTGGCCGGGATCTGTGGCGAAGCCTATAATCCCAGCGCTTTGGGAGGCCAAGGTGAGTAGATTGCCTGACCCCGTGGGTTCGAGACCCGCCGGGCAACTTGTTGAGAACTCGTCTCTACAGCAAATTTAAAAATTAGGCGGGTGTGGTAGTGCACACATGTAGTTCCGGCTACTTGGAAGGCTGAGAGGCAGAAGGATCGCTGGAGCCCCGCAGGTCCAGGCTGCGGTGGCCGGGAGCATGCCACTGCACTCCAGTCTGGGTGACAGAGTGAAACTCCAACTTAAAAAAAAAAAAAAAAAAGACAGAGCAGCTTATTTCCTCAAGGCCATCAGGAGCGACTCCCTTTGCAGTCTTTCATCTGATTAAGTCTGGCCCACCCAGAATAATCTCCCTCCCTTTTGATTAAATCAAAATCAACTGATTTAAGACCTTAAATACATCTGCAATATCCCTTCGCCATATTCAATATCCCTTTGCCATATTCAATATCCCTTCGCCATATTCAATATCCCTTTGCCATATTCAATATCCCTTCGCCATATTCAATCCCTTTGCCATATTCAATATCCCTTTGCCATATTCTCATCATGATATTTTAAAATTCAGCCTGGACCAAGGAAACATCAATTGTCCAAAGTTCTTCTCTCGTGTCAATTTGTAGAGAATATTGCAATATTATCATTTCTAAGCTTCCCTGTATCTAAATTGAGATATCGTAAATACAATCTGGAAGGGCATAACATAGATTTAATATACCCAATGAGCAGCCATTTTAAAACTGCCTAAATCTCATGTCTTTCTAGCAGTTCACTTAACTTACCCTCTAATCACTAGCCAAGGACAAACCAATTTCTCAGAAGTAGTTATTGATAATTGTTTTACAACTCCCATTCCCAGTTTGTTTTGTGCTAATTAGCTCACCCATAAGACCCAGGTTAACCTAATCAGCCATTCATGACCTTCCTGACAGACCCCACAACCATGGCAGCAATCATGTGACTAACCCACCCATCTGCCTACTGTGCTTACCTGCCCCTTTGTCATGAGGTGAAGCAGACCATCACCCACCCAATCACCTTAACAACCTTCCCCCATCAATGATCATTAACTTTGTAAAAATCATTGGCCTGGGGGATTTAAAGAATTCAATCACGAGCAGCCATTAGTCATTGCCTTACTAGACTGTTGTGGCCATGCGCTCTTTGAGCTATGGTCCTTGCCATGCTTCCCGGCTTTGACCCCCTTCCCTATCCTGGGTAGGTAAATCTCCTCTCTTTCTCTCTCTCTCTCTCTCTCTCTCTCTCTTTCTCCCTAATTTACTTTCTAAATAAACTATATTTTTCTAATCTAACTTCTGTGCAGTTCTTTGCATCTTTCACGTGGCACTGGATTGTATACCAGACACCCACATCCCCAGCAGGCCTCACCTAACATTCTGGAGCCCTTGCTGGGAGTGTAACCTAACTAACACAACTAACACAAACCATTTTAACATATGACCAGGTATCATAAAATCATTAAAACACAGAACATTTAGAGAATAAGTAGAAAAATATATTAGTCCTGATCTCTTCACCTACAAACATGATTTGTTCTCTATGAGAGAATATGCAAATATTTTTTTCAAAAATATAAGCATTCAATATCAAATAGAAATATTTTTAAAATGTTAGAAACTAGAGATTCTTTATTCTTTATTGACATTATAACAGAAACTAAAAAAATAATCAGGTCAACAAAAACAATTACAATCCCTTTTCTCCCGATCTGAACATAATATGATGACAGTAGTGCCATTCAGGCCATAGATACTCAACTATTTCTCAACAAATACTACCTGACCGAACATTTCAATCTGAAAAGATGCAAGGTTAGCTCTTTTCTTCATTTATTTTTATTATTTGAAGTGTTCGTATATTAGGTAAAATACATTTCCTGAAAATAACTTCAAACCATTCTTGAGGTAGGGTACTTATTTTTCTGTGGGGTGAAGGAGATGATTTATAGTGGTTTTAAGACTGTCTCTTTAAATTTTTATATTCTCGACCTGCAAAGAATGAACTTTCAGCAAATAAAAGTATGTCAGTGGGAAAATTCACAGTGATTGTTCTCTGCTGGAAGGATTAAATAAATGTAGAGTTTCAAAGCAGGTTTATGCAGTGAACTGTAAAAGACTAAGAAAACGTAAAGGTAAAACAATTTAAAAAATCTATCTTCCATCACCAACAGATCACATTGCCAGTGCTATACTCTAGAAGTAGCGATGAGGTTACCTTTCTTTGTCTCTCCAGGAGTTGAGGGTTGAAGCCTTCAGTACCAACACATGCTGAAAAATCAGGGCACTGCTTACTATTAGTAACAGGATAAGGCATGTAACCTAAGAGGCTGACTGCTGCCTGTTAGCTCTTTGGTTGTGACTGTTCTTTATAACTTGTAATACCTGCCTTTCAAGTTTCTTACTGAGGTTCTAATGAAAGAATATTTACAGAAGAGTTTTTCAAACATTATATAAATGTTAGTATGTATAATAGTCTCTCAGGAAGTACATACATATGTACACACTAAGAAGCTAAATCAATTTTTCCCTTCACAGCAAAATTATTTTTAAAAACTATTGTCTAATAATAAATGTGTGTATAGTGTTTTTCTTCCTTTGTATTCTGAAAACTTTTTATAATACAGTAAAATAAATATTTGTCTTAAACACCCAGAAACTGAACTAAGATCTTTAACAGGTAAATGCCTCATTTATTTATCAAAAGCTGCAACACATAAAAAAAAAAAAAAAATTTTTTTTTTTTGAGTTGGAGTCTCACTCTGTTGCCCAGGCTGGAGTGCAGTGGCACACTCATGTCTTCCACAGCCTCGACTTGCTTGTGCTCAGG
>NW_007258454.1:255407-316465 GCF_000164805.1 Carlito syrichta | reverse complement strand
CTGAGGCGGAAGGATCGCCGGAGCCCAGCAGGTCGAGACTGTGGTGGCCAGGAGCGGCCATTGCACTTCAGTCTGGGCGACAGAGTGAGACTCCAACTCAAAAAAAAAAAAAGAAATGGAAGGAGAAGCATCAAATCCAGGATGCACATTTTTGAGTATATGATAGTTAAATCATATGCTGATGGCTGAGATATGCATAAGAATTTAATTGATAGGTGTTATTATCTTCATCAGTAGATAAGGATATTGAAGTTTTAATATTTTGACAAAGTTGAAGATGAGAATCAACTCTTAAATTCAGATGACTTGAACTTAAACCTGTGATATTTTCTGAAAGGGTAACCTAAGACAAGGTGGACCTGTGCCACAAAAATAATGCAAGACTGCAACAGAGAGAAAAATAGAAGGAAGTAAAGCTTATTATTCACCTTTCACAAATGAATAGGGGGCCAGCACTCAGGCGAGGGTGGCATGAAAGGCTGGAAACTAGATGTATTTAAGGGCCCTTAAAGCAAAGGGGGGCTTAGACCTGGAGGAAGTCTGGGCCAGAAGGAATGTTCAAAGTGTATTCTTTGGTTACCACAGTAGTCACATGAGGATCTATTATTTTGAGATTGCCAGGCATCAACGTCTCATTATCTCAGGTAGTGGGCTGGAGGTTAACAATATACCAATAAATGGAGGGACTCAATGTCTCAGCCTGTAATCCCAGCACTTTGGGAGACTGAAGCGAGTAGACTAAGGGTTCAAGACCAGCCCAAGCAACTTGGCAAGATCTTGTCTCTACAATTAAAAAAAAAAATTAGCTGGGCGTGGTAGTATGCGCCTGTACTTCCAGCTACTTGGAAGGTTGAGGTGGAAGGATTTCTGGAGCCCAGCAGGTTGATGCTTGGGTGGCCTTGAGTGTGCTACTGCACTCAAGCCTGGGTGACAGAGTGAGATTCCAACTCAAAAAAAAAAAAATATGTATATATATATATATATATATATACACACACACAAACATACACAGAGAGAATGTATACACACACACACACACACACACACACACACACACACCAATAAACATGCCTCCAGAGGTGTGCTGGAAGTAGTCATGGGCAACCAATAACAATGTATCAATACGACTGCCTAAAAGATAGATTGTTAGATTGTTAGCAAGACTGGACATGCTTAAAGGGTTCAAGGGTATGTGTAATCACCATTTCTAAAACTAAAGTATTTTTCTTGTTGACAATTATAGGGTAAAAGGACATATGGGCCGTGCAATCCGTGCAGTAAGGGAATGTCAGCGGGTGAGGCCTAAGCAAAATGGTTGTGTTGATTCAAAATGGCTACATTATATTCTAAATTTCTAAGGTTCTCTCCTTTCACTTTCATTCATTTTTTTCAAAAATATTTCTAGATATTCTAAGGTATAGAATTACTGGACAAATTGCCATAGCTGCTGGTATCACGGAGGTTACAGTTGAGGGAGGAACAGAAGTTAATCTAGTAATCAAACAAGGGAATGGAACTGACTTATCATTCAAATCTCAGCAAAACCTCTCCCTGAAAAAGCCCCCTCCCTCAGTAGTCTATCACACCACCCTATTATTGTTTCATCATAGCACACCACTCTATTATTTGTTTGTTGAGTTGCCTTTTTGTTTACTTATTACATGTATCCCACTAGAACAGAAATCCCTAAGAGCAGGGATCTTATCTAATTGACTGTTGCTTCCAGTGCCTGGGACCATGCCTGCTTGTTCCATAATTTAATTACTCATTAAATGTTGGTTGAAAGAAGAGAAGGAAGAAGGACTCCTGAGAAATGTGGAGGGATATGAGAAAGTATTTTACCTGAAATGAGAAATCAGAGATATTCGAGGAAGTAAGATTGAATCGCCAATCTGAATAATAGGTGAGGTTTTAAGGGAGTGTGTGTGTGTGTGTGTGTGTGTGCGCGTGTGTGTGTGTGTTCATGTGCACGCATGCACACATACATGCATGTACATGTTGGGAAAGCAACAAACTTCAGGTAGAGAAAGGAGTGTGTGCAAAGACCCATGATAGGACAGAACATACCCAACAGGAAAAAAGGAGTAAGGGCCAGCACAAAGTGCCAGGGTAGTTTAGTACAACATGTTGTAGGATGAGTAGATCCAGCCAGAGCCTTGGAGGAAATTTTGACTTAATCTGAAGACTAATGAGAAGCCACTGAAATGCCTTACCCAGTAAGGAAGTAGTATGATATTTGTGTTTTCAGCAAGTCCCCTTTTGGTGTGGCAAGAAGGGAGAAAACAAGTGGAAAGATGTAGAGATCCACTTTGGAGTCTGCGGTAGTCCAGAAATGAGCCCAGAGGGCTTCGCAGATCTTTGATGATGGTGATATGTAGAAAAAGTGTTGAAATCATGAGCTCTGTAGAAAACAAAACTATTCAAGCTGTAATCAAGGTGAAACAAAGTGCAGAGGAAGGAATGACCACTAGTTTCTGACCTATCTCTGATCAGTATTCCCATCTCTGATAAGGAACATGGTGGAGGAGCAGATAGTAAGATGGGGTGGGTCCCTGCCTCCCCTAGACTGGGGCATCTCACTGCTGTTGAAAGTTTTCGTAGAACACAGCTTTTATATATATGTACAAAAGCCTGAGATTGTTCAGAAAGGATTAAGGTACAGCCTAACACCATAACCCATGTGCCTTAATTTCTAAATCCTTTCTGCATGTGAGCCATAATATAATTTTGTGTGTGTGTGCTTCTTGGGGGGGTATTTCATTTTGTTTTGAGTCAGAGTCTCTGTCACCAGCCTGGAGGGCAGTGGCATGGTCACGGGTTCAGGTGATCCTTCCACCTCAACCTTCCAAGTAGCTAGAACTACAGGCATGCACTACCATGCCCTGCTAATTTTTTTATTTATTGTAGAGATGAGGTCTCGCCATGTTGCCCAGGCTGGTCTCGAGCCCCTGGGTTCAGGCAATCCTCTCGCCTCTGCCTCCCAAAGTGCTGGAATTACAGGCATAAGCCATCACACCTGGCATATTGTTTAACTAGTTATTGTTTTTCAAACTAGAAAAGGTTACATTCACATGACCACAGATCTTGAATTAATCTCCAGACATTTTTACATGATTAAATACATTCCTACATCAATCTCATGTTCTAGACTGTGATTTTTAGCTGTATTTATCCTAAAGATAAAAAGATACATCCACTTCCAAGGTTTTCTTTTCACTTTAGAATCAAGGACAATATCTTGAAAAGTGTAATTAACCATTTTCATTTTAATACAATCAGAACATTCCCAGAAGTTTCAAAGAATGAAAGAAAACTGGAAATAGGTAAATATTTGAATAAGAACATCCAGTACCTAAAATGTGAACGTAGGATTGAATCTCATTATACAATGTAAAAAGGATTAACAAACCCACAGCACAAAGAAGGTCTGTTTCTTTTCTTTTGATGCGTCTGTGTAGTGAAACTGCCATTAGTGGTAATAGGAGTTGCATGTGTAGTTCAAAGGGGCTTGATGCAAGATTGCAGCAGGATACAAAATGGTACAAGCCAAAGCTCGTTCTCATTAACTGACATATAATTTTATTGTCTCCTGTAAATAGCATAATTTTTCTGTTATCAGAATTTCTTCAACCCACTACATAACAAATGCAATTACAAATGCATTATAAATGCATCCTAGCTGATAAAAAGTCAAATGTAGCAAATTGGTTTGAAGTTGAAGAAGAGCTTAGAAAGCCAATGGCAGTCAAGTTGTATATGGAACTGACCTACTTTTATGGTTCCAAAGAAGATATGCTTATACTTACAAATACTCTGTTCTGAAACAAAAACACCTTTTTTAAAAATTAAGATTTGATTTTAATTAGCTAACTTTTTCTTGGACAACAAACAACCCCTTACATTTTGCAAACTGGTAATCATATCCTCCTTTCTATAATAACTTCTGCAATATTTCCCCAGAATTGCCTGTTCTTAATATTCTTGGGTTTGCTTAACTCAGTGTAGAACTTGCATGTATGTTAACATCTATTATACAAATTCAAAAATACATGACCATTTAAATTGGTATACATATCATATGTGTATACAACACATATATAAAAAAGTCATATGGTCCTCTATGCTGAGAATTCATTTATATATACATAATAATAGAGTACACAAATAAGGCTTTTTAATTATAAGCAACTTTGTTAAGCATGTCATAGTATTTATGCTATGTATCTTCCTTAAAAAGTATTTGACTAATCTTTTAAGTTAATTGTCCTTGATTGACTCAGTTTCTATTCTCATCTGCATTGATTGATTGACTGACTTGGAGTCTCACTCTGTCATACAGGCTGGAGTGCAGTGCCAGGATCACAGCTCACCACAGCCTCAACCTGTTGGGCTAAGATGATCCTTCCATCTCAGCCTGAGTAACTGGGACTACAGGCAAGTGCCACCATGCCCAGCTAATTTTTTTTATTTTTATTTTTTTGTAGGAATTAGGTCTCACTATGATGCCAGGCTGGTCTCCAACTTCTAAGCACAAGCAATTCTCCTGCCTCAGTCTCCCAGAGTGCTGGGATTATAGGCGAGAGCCACCACACATGGCCCTGTTCTGCATTTGAATGCCTATTCTTCTGTCATAGAATAAAGTATACATTTATTTTCACCCTCTACACAATTGTTGTATTTATTATACACAATAAACTTTAATTGCTTCCCATTCTCTTTTCAGTCTTCATTCTCAAACAGGAGCTGGCTAAAATCCCTACCTTTTCTTGGGAGGGAGGGAGGGAGGAAGGAGAGTAGATCCAGAAGGCAGAAAATGAGTATTGAGAGATGTAAAAATGGAAACTCAACTCTCACTACTAAATCTGAAAATTCACATTTATCTGCACCAGGCTTTTATCTTATCTGTTATCACAATGCAGCAGTGGTCTGCTAACTTTAGCATAAATTAGAATTACCTGGAGGGCTTGTTAAACCCTGAATTGCTGGGTCCTACCAGAGAGGTTCTTAATCAGTAGGTGCTGAATGAGGCCTGATAATCTGCAAAGCCAATAATTCCCAACTGATGCTGAACTTCTAGTCTGGGGACTTCACTTTGGGAACCACTGCCATGAAGTCTCACTCTTATCCATCTTCTTAGAGACCTTGCTTCATTAATTTTTTTTCTTCCACTTCTTTATTCTTCAGTCTCTTTCTCTCTAGAGAATTCTTTGAATCAGGGTACTACAGGTATGGCCTACCTGCTTATCTTACAAAAACAAAACAAAATGCACACATAACTTCAAATAGCATTCTTGGATTCGAGCTGCATCTCCAGCTACCATATGATCTCTACAAAGTCAAGCTTCTTGGAGGAATTTTCTACTCATGCTATAGCTATTTTGTTACCTCTTATTTGTTCTAGCTTTTCAAAACTCAGATTTTTGCTTTTACAACTTTTACCACTACACAATAACTGCTGGTCTGGTTAATTTTTTAAATTGTATATGGTATTTATGGCATTATATTACAGTTATTCTTAATTAGGACAAAATTTCAATTTATGAGGAAATGAAAATTTAAGGGAATTTTAATAAATTGCAGATTCAGGTTCAAGCAAGTTCTGCCACTTTCAAATTGAGCAATTACTGGCAAACTGCTGAATCCCTCTGAGGCTCAATATTTGCAAATGTTAACTGAGTTAATGGTATGTCTTGCAAGGTTATTTTGAGGATAGGCTGATGTATATCTTGCAAGATTAGTTCTAAGAAACGGCTATTATATGAGTACATATAATGCCTAGAATAGTGTTTGCAATGGAATTGGCAACTAATAATTTTTTTTTTTTAAATCAGGGTCTCATTCTGTCACCCAGATTGGAATGCAGTGGCACAATCATGGTTCACTGCAGCCTCGACCTCCTAGGCTCAGGCAATCCTTTTGCCTCTGTTCTTCCCGAGTAGCTGGGACTACAGGTATGTGCCACCAGGCTCAGCTAATTTTTTTTTTTTTTTTTTTTTTTAGGGATGAGATCTCACTATATTGCCCAGGCTGGTCTTGAACTCCTGGGTTCAAGTAATCTTCTCACCTTGGCCTCCCAAAGTGCTAGGATTACAAGGCGTGAGTCACTGAGCTTGGCCAGTGGCAGCTAATAATAACAGAAATAATAAAATTGTGACATTTAGAACACAGAAAAATCAGATTATTTTGAGTCTGTCTTCTGTCTCCACCTAACGGAATACAAGAAGGTGCTAGAATTGATTTTCTAAGTGAAGTGTTTCAATTATACACAGATTATAATGAACCAAAAGAATATTCCCCATGAATTAAATGGATAATTTGTTGGAAAAGGTAAATTATTATCATCATCTGACAGCCTACAGACAGGCTCTGAAAGCTCTTGAACCCTAGATATGAAGAATTATCTTATAAACAAAGAGTTGTTTAAAGGGATACTCTGGGTGCTAAACACATTCCTCTTTGTAGCCACAGCCCTAATGTCATCTCAGGATTAAGGTCAATGGTCCTTTGCAGAATTGGTGAGCCTGGTAGAATTGGTTTATGTTGGACAGTTCTGGCCACATGGTACCTTAGAGACCTGTGTCCAGATGGTCCATCTTTACCAGTACCCAGAGCTATTTTTTTCAAAAAGTGAAGATTTCTCCGCTGAAAATGGTTTTAGAATTATAGAAGGCTATATTGATTGTCCTGTTGGGTTTATCATAAACCCCATACGTCATTTTTTCCCACCTAGGACACCTCTAATGTCATAGGATCTACTGGGTCATGTATTTCAAGTAGCCAAGGTACTTGCCCTCCAGCCTGGATTCGCCACTGAATTCTTGTCATGCTCTGTGCTCTAATCATAATTGGTAGCTTTTTGTGTCACCCAGTACAGGGGCCAGAGTAATAGCCCTAGACGTGACATAAACTGCCTGCAAAACCGAAGGAGTTGTACCAGGCGATGTGTTTCCTTCTTTGCAGTGGAAAATGTAAGATGTAATACTTTGTCCTTTCTTCTGGGGTTGGCCCAGCATTCCTCAGAACACATGACCTTTAAAAATGTTAGGAATGTGGCAGGTCCCTGAAATGTTCTGTGCTCATCTCTCACCCTTTGAAGCAAGCACATATCTCTTACTAGGGTCTCCAACATACTCCTTGTTTCTTGTTTGGTTTGATTAGAATGATGACAGCAATAGAGCATGCCAACAAGATATTCTTCAGGATGGGCAATCAGTCCAGATTTCCTTGGCAGAGGGAAGGTGTTGACATAGACCTGGGCAAGACTGCATATGTACACTATTGTCACTTCTGAGTGAAGGCTAATTTTTTTCAGTTTCTCTTTTCTGAAAAGGTTGAAAGCAAAACAAAACAAAGCAAAACCACATTTTTTTCAGACCAAAGTTTTTATACCATGTACACTTGGCTGTGTTTATCTGTGTCAGCAAAAGGGAGCACATCTATTACAGCAAAGGGAGGTAGGCAGTGGGGGCTGTGATTGAGTTTGCAGAAGCTGACTGTCATCATCCTTGCTTTTGTAAGGGCTAGTCATCATCATCATCATCATCATCATCATCATTATTATTTTCTTTTGGAGTTGGAGTCTCATTCTGTTGCCTAGGCTAGAGTGCAGTGACACACTCATGGCCACCTCAGTGTTGACCTGCTGGGCTCCGGCAATCCTTCCGCCTCAGCCTTCCAAGTAGCTGGAACTACAGGTGTGTGCTACCACATCTGGCTAATTTTTTTTATTTTTATTTTTGTAGAGATGAGGTCTTGCCAAGTTGCCTGAGCTGGTGTTGAACCTGTGGGCTCAGGCAACCCACTAGACTTGACCTCCCAAAATGTTGGGATTACAGGCTGAGCCACCGAGCCCACCTGGGCTAGACATTATTTAAATGAAGATAGGTTGGGGACTACTAGCCCTGCCTTCTTTAGGGATACTAATACAGTCTTGAATGGGAGAACAATTGCAGAGGCTCTGCATAACTTTCCACACCTAGACAGGACTCAGGCAAGGGAAACAATGAAGAGTTTGTGCTGAGTACCAAATACATCCGTTTCCAGTATACTTTTGGGGAGTGGGATCATTACCACTGGGTGGGCTCATGGACTAAGTGAACCATTGTAAGCCAGACCTTGATCAAGACTCCATTTGATACCTGATGCTATATATAACATATCTATATATATGATACCTGTTCTTTTGTGTCTGGCTTTTATTTAACAAATTTGCTTTTATGTATTAAATATGTGACACTCTGCTAAACACTTTATATTCATTATGTCTTAGATAATTACTAGCAGATAGTAAGTACAAATTAAACAGTAGTAATTGATATTTACTATAATTATCTCACTGAAGCTTTATGGTAATCCCTGAAGAGAGAATACAAGTGTTTTTGTACTACATTTATTAAGTGAAAAAAGTTGAGGCTTAGCGAGGTTATAATTTGCCTACAGCCTTGCAGATAAACAGTCTCTGAATTATTACTCTTTCTTATTTTTGGAGATTAGATCCTTGGCCACATATTTCGATATCCATGTTTATCTTTTAAAATGTATTTAATTACTTTAATGTGTACAAATCCCAAAGGGAAATTTTGTGTGGGGTTTTGGTTTTGTTTGTTTGTTTGTTTTACAGCATATTCTTATATCTAATCAAAATATCAGCTGAGCACATTATTTTTATGTAAATATTTTTACACTCACAAAACTGACTTTGTTCTTATTTGTCCTTAATTCCACAAAACATGAAATATAGGCTGGCCCAAAAGACACATGAAAAAGTGCTCAACCTCACTAATCATCAGAAAATGCAAATTAAAACCATACTGAGATACCACCTAACCCCAGTAAGAATGGCCATCATTAATAAAACAAACAACAACAGATGCTGGTGAGGATGTGGAGAAAAAGGAATGCTTCTACACTGCTGGTGGGAATGCACTAGTGCAACCTCTTTGGAAAACAGTGTGATGATTTCTAAAAGAACTAGACATTGACTTTCCATATTATTCAACAGTCCCTCTACTACGAATATGCCCAGAGGAACTAAAATCATTCCACAAAAAAGATACCTATGCATGTTTATTGCAACACTATTTATAATAGCAAAAATATGGAACCAACCGTGCTGCCCACTGAAACTGGATTGGATTTTTTAAAATGTGGTACATATTCACAATGGAATATTATGCAGCTATAAAGAAGGACAATCATATACACTTTGCCACATCTTGGATGGATTTAGAATCTATCATACTCAGTGATCTATCACATAAACAAAGAAGAGAATACCACCTATTCTCACTCATAAGCGGACCCTGAACATTTACCATACTACTATAAGAAAGGGATTGGCAGTAGTGGGATACTGCCAGGATGAGTGGGTGAGTAGGGGAACACAACATCAATAAGGGTACCTGATCTAGGCAAAGTGAGGACCAAAGGGAGGCCCAAACTTTACCTCTTGTATACCTAATCCTTAATTGTACCCCACATCTTTAAAATAAAAAAATAAATACAAGCAAAACAACGACAACAACAAAAAGAAATATAGGCTGGCCTAAGATATGTATAATTTTCCATTTTGATATATGTGGTTACTGAAGCAAATCAATCTTCCACATCAGACTTTTTTATTTAATAGGCCCTATAATATTTTAGAGTTTTAGACCATTTCCCAGAAATATTATTTTCTATAGAATAAGTAGAAAGTTATTTGGAATTTTTTTTTTCAGAACTAGTTAATTTTGTTAGACATTGGAAATGCTATTCTAATCAAAAGAAATAGAAGAATATTCTAGCTTTGCTTTTAGCTGAATTATTTGACATTCAATGGCTATAATTATTATAGGATAAAAAATATATCACACAATTGATAAAATGTGCTTGCTTTAAAGGATTTTTTTTCTAGTCTGATGATAAATTTATGAGCAAATGACCACGCACTACAAATCAGTTTAATAAGATAAATATTTTTTAAAAATTTTTCTTAGGCCAGCCACAGTGGCTCATGCCTGTAATTCCAGTACTTTGGAAGACCAAGGTGGGAGAAGGACTGCTTGAGCCCAGGAGTTTGAGACCAGCCTAGGCTACATAGTGAGACTTCATCTCTATAAAAAAATAAAAAATTAGCTAGGCAGGTAGCATGTGCCTGTAGTCTCAGTTACTTGGGAGGCTGAGGCAGAAGGATTGCCTGTACCCAGAAGATGAGAATACAGTAAGCTATGATATGCACTCCAGCCTGGCCAACAGAGTGAGTCTCTGACTCAATCAAGAAATCAGTCAATCAACAAAAAATATTTCTTTAAGCTACAATAGCTACAAACTACGTTGTGAAAAGTGTGCAAAATATTCAAATTGTAGTTGCCTTTCATTCTATTGGTTTTTACATTTCTGTAAGAGATGTTCTAGAAAATAACATAGATATCTGTTTGAAGAAATTAAGTTAAATCAAGAGGAAGACTTCCTAGGTCAAATTGCCTTCATATTGTATTAAATCTGGTATATAATCTTTGGTTAGGATACTACTTTTGCTATCAAGTCCTTGATAAATTTTTTGTTCTTTTTTAAAAAGCCACCTTATTTCTATCTGACTGTGGTTTGGCTGCATGAAAACTGGGATAAAGTTAGTTAAGATTCTCCAAGAATTGATCAGTCTTTAAGCTATAAGTAAAAAAATCATAATAACTTAATGGTATTATTAAGTATATACAATATCAACTGAAACACTTAGCTTTCAATGAGAGCTTCACTTAATAAGTAAACTTGGTTTACATACATGTCAGTACTTCTCACTCCAGGTTGATGATTTAGAAGAATATTTTCTTTTCTTTTTTCTTTTCTTTTATTTTGAGTTGGAGTCTCACTCTGTCACGCAGGCTGGAGTGCAGTGGCGTGCTCACAGCCACTGTAGTCTCGACCTGCTAGGCTTAGGTGAACCCTTTTGCCTACCTAGCCTTCCAAGTAGCTGGAACTACAGACACGCTCCACCATGCCCAGCTAATTTTTTTATTTGTTGTAGAGATGAGGTTGCCCCAAGTTGCCCAGGTTGGTCTCGAATCTGTGGACTCAGGCAATACTCTCACTTCAGCCTCCCAAAGTGCTAGAAGTATAGGCATGAGCCACTACACCCAGCCTAGAACAATATTTTCTAAAATAAGTTTTTTCAAGTTTGTCTCTCCAGATGTTTGGTCAAAAAAGTTTGGAGAATTTCACACAATTATCTCTTCTTGGAGAATGGTAACATATTATCAATCCACAGATCATTCTGAGCAGTCTTATAGTGACTAAATTTAAGTAATGTATTTACTCAAACTTTTAACACTTAATTTAGAAATTATATTATGTATAGTATTTAAGCTCTTTGTGTCCAACTTGGCTGTTGACGGTAAAACAGAAAGTGAAAAAATGTCTTTGGATGTCATATCAGTCTGTATAAATATTTGCCTGAACGATTGTCACCTGCACTAAACTTAAGTTTGCAAGCCTTAAGTTCCTGGAAATATTTTTTTTTAATTGATTGTGTTTTTAAATTAACTCCTTTGAGTTATTGTTATACATCAAGCATACTAAACAAGAGATGGACTTGGTGCTGAAAATTTTGGTAAAGATCATTGAGTTTAGGATTAAATATATTGTGTAATTTAGAAGACAATGGACTGTTTGTACTAGGATGAGAATTTAAGAAATTTGCTACGTTATATAAATTGGAGTATCCACTTTTTAATATTCTTAGCAGAAAGCAGGTAAAACGTAAATGTAATATTTTATAAAATCAGAAAACTGATTTAGTTTCTAATACTTTTAAAAAATGTACTTGGTCTATTCTAATATACTATACTAGTATATTATGGGAGAGGTTTTATAAGAAGAGATTATATGAAATAATAGTATGGTAGTTTAAAGGGAAAATTTAATCATAAAGTTGATTAAGCAATGTGTTATAACTTTACAAAAAAGAGAAGATGTACCAAACATATGTAGATTTTTCCCTGTGTGTATGTGTGTGTGTGTGTGTGTTTTGAGTCTCACTGTGTCGCCCAGGCTGGAGTGCAGTGGCACGCTCACGGTCACCACAGCCTTGACCGACCGGCTGGGCTCAGGAGATCCATCATATCCTGCTAATTTTTCTTGATTTATTGTAGAGATGAGATCTCGCCAAGTTGCCCAGGCTGGTCTCAAACTCGTAGGCTCAGGCAATCCTCTCGCCGTGGCCTCCCAAACTGCTGGGATTATAGGCATGAGCCATGAGCCACTGTTCCTGGACTTGCTTTTTTTTTTTTTTGAGTCAGTCTCAGTCTGTTGCCCAGGCAACACCACAGCCTCAACCTCCTGGGCTCAGATATCCTTCCATCTCAACCTCCTGAGTAGCTGGGACTATAGGCGTGCACCACCATGCCTGGCTATTTTTAAAATTTGTTTGGAAAGACAAAGTTTTGCTATGTTGCCCACTGTCCAATCTGGTTTTGAACTCCTGGGCTCAAGCAATCTTCCCAATTCAGCCTCCCAGAGTGCTGAAATTATAGGTGTGAATAACCATTCCCAGCCTCTGTGCTTTATAAATACAATGTGTCAGAAGAAGCTCATCTTCATTTAAAAAGACATGATTGCAATTAAATATGATGAGTACTTAAGATCTGGTATAATTTTTTTTAGGTACCTAGAATCCATTGATTGAATGGTAAAAAAGATACATTGCCTTCTTGAACTTATTGCCCAAGTACTAAACTTTGTTGGAAAGGTGCCTTACATCTCTCAGTACTATTTTGAACATAGAAAGATTATTCGGTTACCTAACAGTATTTTGAGAGTCCATTTAAGGTCTGTTCCAGTAATGGAGTCTTACACATGCTTAAGTCTCTCATGCAATTAATGATAGAAGGAAGATCAGAATTATTTTTATGTGAATATTTTTTAGACAGGTAATAATAACTTCCTGGTGCTATCCCTGAAGTTTAGCAAGTTAAAAATTCTCTTGACCAATGCTTTCACACAACTCTTTTTACTCTACTCTTAAAATGACCTGAGTTATTCAATAAGGTTGTTGGGAACTTTGTGGGGGGGTCTAATAAATAACAATTTGCATGAAATCTAAACAAATTGATCAGAAAAAATGAAGCAAATGGAGAACAATGTTTTGACTTAATTGCTGTATTTACCTCTTTACACTAAATTGCAGAATGTACTTAGCATAACAGTTGAGTGAGCTCCTAATTGAACCCCAACTTTAAATAGACCTAAGCACCTATTTCTGGATAGGATTTACAGCTTGGAAGTACCAGGGAGATTTTGGGCTATCTGTTGGCATCTGGCTTCCAGAGGAAAAAGGGACGAGTTAATTTTAGTAGAGCATACCAAATTTGTTTTTCTGGGACTAACCAATCTGAGAAAATAAATTGAGTTTCCTCATTGTGGAAAGACATGTGAGGAATATGAATGGTGTTCCCCCCTAATAATATTAACGAAATGATATTCAGAAAGGCAACTGTGAGATCATTGAAAAAAACATGAATTCCTGAATTCCTGAATCAAGAGACCTCATGAGAGTTTGGTTCAGATGCTGTTTTATTTTAAAGATGTCAGAACTATTTAAGCTTCAATTTTCTCATTTGGAAGTTAATGATAATAATAAAAGTACCTACCTATCAGTTATTTTAAGGGTTACATTTAATAATGCATGAGAAAAATAACAAAACTGTGGAAATATAAGATATTAGTATTATGTTATTAAATGGCATAGGTCAACCAAGAGTTACTGAGCACTGTGCTAAGCATTGAAGAGATAAAGATGAATAAGACATGGTCTCTGACCTTGAGTTGCATGTGAGAAATACAAATATAAGCAGACTATTTCAGGGAAAGGGCAGTAATGAGAAGTGGCCTGAGTGATTATGGGTGCACTGAAATCTCATTCTCTAAAAGCTCAAAGGAATTTTTAAGTTACTTACTAATTTTAACATAGATCACATGAACCCATGGAATAAACAGCAGCTAAGCTTTTTGTCCATGGCTCTCTTTCTATACTTACTTTCCTCCTGTAACCTACATTTATATGAATATAAATTCTATAAAACCAAATGTTGTGTTATCTAGGTCATGTCATGTGGTGGTAACACTGGATTTATCAACATCAGGCTGTATATTGTGAAAAACTAGGGAGCACATCATGGGATCAGCAAGCTTATAGAACAGGATTGACATCTAGGATGAAAGCCAAAGCCAAGAGATTGTTCCCAGTATAATAGGAGCTGTGAAAATGCAAAAGGCAGAATCTGTGCAGTATTCCAGGGGAAAAACCGAATACAGAATAAACATCAGAAAAACAAATAGGAATTATAGACTTTCACAGAAGAGAGTTAATTCCTTGAACTGAGATAGTCCAATCCATCTATCCCACTTCCTTTTTTTTTCTTTTTTCTTTTTTTTTTTTTTGAGTCAGTGTCTCATTCTGCTGCCCAGGCTGGAGTGTAGCCTTGACCTGCTGGACTCAGGTAATCCTTCTGCCTCAGCCTTCCAAGTAGATAAAACAGACACGTACCACCAACGCCCAGCTAATTTGTTATTGTTGTTGTTAATGTTGTTGCTGTTGTTGTTATTATAGAGATGAAGTCTCGCCAAGTTGCCCAGGCTGGTCTCGAACTCCTGGGCTTAGTCAATCCTCTTGCCTCCCCCTCCCGAAGTGCTGGAATGATAAGCATGGGCCACTGCTCCCAGACCTTCGTAAAAGACACTTTGTAAAAGGAGATATGTCTTATGCAGGCAGCTGAAAATACTGTTCAGCCTACTTTTTTCAAAATTCTCTTATTTTTTACATAAAATATAAAATATACATAATATTTGCCATTTTAACAATTTGAGTGCACAAATCAGTGAGATTAAATACATCCCCAAAGTTATACAATCATCACTACTATTTCCTGAGATTGTGCATCATCCCTAACAGAAACTCTGTATCAGTAATTAATAATCTCCACTCCTCCCTTTCACCTGCCCTCAGTTACTTCCATTCCACTTTCTGTCTCCCAATTTGCCTATGCTAGGTACCTAATATGAGTGAAACTATACAGTATTTGTTCTTTTTGTTCTGACTTATTACACTTATAATGTTTTCAAGGTTCATCCATGCAGAATATCAGAACTTTATTCCTTTATTTTGTTATATGTATACATCTTTTATAAAAATCATATCCATTTGTTATTTTTTTTTTCTTTGAGTTGGAGTTTCACTTTGTCATCCAGGCTGTTCATGGCCACCAAAGCCTCAACCTGCTGAGCTCAAGTGATCCCCCTGCCTCAGCCTTTCTTTTTTTTTTTTTTTTTTGAGCTGAGTCTCATTCTGTCACCCAGACTGGAGCCTCGACCTGCTGGGCTCCGGCGATCCTTCTGCCTCAGCCTTCCGAGTAGCCGGAATTACAGGCAGGCGCTACCACACCAGGCTGATTTTTTGATTTATTGTAGAGATGAGGTCTCGCTGTCCAGGCGGGTCTCGAACTCGCGGGCTCAGGCAATCCACTCACCTCAGCCTCCCAAAGGCACAGGATTACAGGCTGAGCCACCGAGCCCGGCTCTGCCTTAGCCTTTCAAGTAGCTTGAACTACAGGAGTGAGCCACCATGCTTGGATAATTTTTTTTATTTATTGTAGAGCCGAATTCTTGCCAAGTTGCCCAGGCTGGTCCTGAACCCCTGGGCTCAGGCAGTCCTCTCGCCTCTGCCTCCCAAAGTGCTGGAATTACAATCATGAGACACCATACCTAGCATATCCTTCTGATGGTGGGTATTTTGAGTTGTGTCTAGTTTTTGGCAGTTGTAAATAGTGCTTCTATGAACATTTGTGTACAAATTTCTGTTCATCTCTTGCTTTCAATTCTTTTGGGTATACACCGAGAAGTGTAATTAATTGCTGAATCTTATGGCAACTCTATGTTTTGAGGAATCATCACGCTGTTTCCTACACAGCTACTCCATTTTACATTCCTCAGAAATGTATGAGGCTTCCAATTTTTCCACATACTCATCAACACTTGTTACTTTCTGGTTTTTGTTTTGTTTTATTTTTAATTATAGTCATCCTAATAGGTCTGAAATAGCATGTGGTTTTGATTTTTATTTTTCTAATGATGTTGAGCCTCTTTTCATGTGCTCATTGGCTATTGGTATATTTTCTCTGAAGAAATATCTATACAAGTCCTTCACCAGTTTTCTATTGGGTTTGGTGTTTTTCTGCTGTTGACTTGTAGGAGCTTTTTATTGATTCTGGGTAATAATCTCTTATCATAAAGATTTGCAAATACTTTCTCTCATTTTATATGTTGTCTTTCACTCTCTTGATAGTACCTTTTGATAAGCAAATATTGCTGGGTGCAGTGACTCACGCCTATAATACTAGTATGTTGGGAGGCAGAGGTGAGAGGATTGCCTGAACCCACGGGTTCGAGACCAACCTGGGCAATATGGTGAGAGTGCATCTCTACAATAAATAAAAAAAACTAGTCGGGTGTGGTGGTAGGCACCTGTAGTTTCAATTACTTGGAAGGCTGAGGTGGAAAAATTGCCTGAGCCCAGCAGGTCACGATTGCAGTGGCCCTGAGAGTGCCACCAAACTCCAGCCTGAGTGAAGAGTGAGACTCCAACGCAAGATAAGCAAATGTTTTCATTTTGATGAAGCTCAATTTCTCTATATTTTCTTGGTATTATGTTCAGGAAATCATCGCTAGCCTAATTTCTAAAGCAAGAAAACAATAACTAAAACCAGAACAATGCCCAGTTTAAACACTTTTACAACATTATCATTATTTTTTTTACTTTACTTAGTAAAATAAGGGAAAGTGGAATGGTGAAAACTTACTGAGACTTGGCTAAATATATTTTTCCTGTTGCTAACAAAAATCTGTCTAATAGTATCAATGTACTATTCCAAATATAAAATGATAAACTGTTTCTGCCCATTTGCAAACTTGAAATGACAATATTTCATGACATTCATGTAATACTATAATGCCTGGTTTGTTTGTAGTGACACATGAAAAGGACTGATCTTATTACTTATGGGGAAAATTGACAAATATCTTGTCTTTCTTCCCATATCCCAGTGTAATTTACAGGTTAATTGTGCATCACAAACACAAAATATTTAGATTTGAGAGTTGCTTTCTCTATATTGCTATTGATCTAAATTCACATGAAGAAAAAAGACATTAATTTGAGGGCAAAGAGGTGTCAGAAATGATTTATAGATTTCATGGAGTGTCAGAAATGGACATCGCTATCCAACAACTTTTATGAATACTAAGGATGAAATTCTGAAGAAACTAGGCTCCAAAATAATCATTTCACAGAAGCAAAATATTGACATAAAACCAATATATCTTGTTCTTAAATGAATCATAGAGATGAATTGTGGAGATTATCCAATATCATTGCTAGGAACAAGATGGTCTACCAAAACCTGTCTTCTGAGGGGGATTAAAGCCTCCTTTTGTGCTCTAAAAGTACTTTAAATTCTCTAAGCAAGAACCTGAAATAAGCTGGACTCACTCTCATAAACAGAATGCAAAAGTCACCCATCTGTTACAGATGAATGACCTCCGTATTTACATATCCAAAATTACCTGCTTAGAAAGCCATCTGGATAGTGTTACAGTGTCCTTGTTTGCCAGAATTTGTATTAAGAGGGCTAGAAGTCACCAACAAAAAAGCAAATTAGTTCAAACAGGAGACAGGGGATAGAAGATAGATTCATATGTTCTTACCAAAAAATTAGAGCACGTAACAAAGATTAATGTTTCAATAAGGAAGAGAATGTTGTTATTAGTTGTCATAATAAAGGTACATATTTGATGCCACAATATACGTAGGCTGTGATATTGAAAGGTGGGGTTTAGATGGCAGGGGAAGCTGGTGCACCTTTTATACATTTTTTTTTTAAAAGCATCAACTTCAGTTTACATATGTGGGTTGACAGCACAAAAGAAAGTGTTTAATGCTGTTCCCTCTTTGGATCCTTGAATATATGTGATGTTAGTAAAGAAAATTAGATTAAAAGCAAATATACAGGAATCTTCTTAATTATTTCTTTCTGCAGCCTTACCTCTTCCTTAAAAGAGGAGCAAAGTATTTCTGTCAACACTTCATTTCTTCAAACACATTTTTCTTATTTTCCATCAATTAATAGAAGCTCAGAAGTCAGTCTGTTTCAATCTAATGTTGCCTTCTTGAGATACATCTGGGAATTCACTAAAGTAATAAATCAGTTTTCCTGAAAGCAACAACTACTAGGCATGTTTCTCCTATTGGGTTTTTATTTATTTATTTATTTTTGAGTTAGAGCCTCACTCCATTGCCCAGACTGGAGGGCAGAGGCACACGCCCGGCCATCACAGCTTTGACCTGCTGGGCTCAGGCAAGACTTTCACCTCAGCCTTCCAAGTAGCTGGAACTACAGGTGTGCACCACCATGCCCTGCTATTTTTTAAAAATTTATTTATGGTAGAGATGAGGTTCTGCCAAGTTGCTCAGGCTGGTCTTGAACCTGCAGCCTCAGGCAATCCTCTCACCTCAGCCTCCCAAAGTGCTAGTATTATAGGCATGAGCCATTGCGCCCAGACAGCCATGACATTTTTTAGAAACTGAAAGTGATTTTATATTTTGAAGTTGTTCCCTCTATGTAAATATAATTTTCTGGTGGCTTATTAAATTTCAGTTTCTATAGTACTTCTGAAATTCGGGTTGATTCTAGAATATTATCTGTAGATTTCTACCACCCCATCTCAGTCCCTTAAAAAAGAAAGAAAGAAAGAAAAAAACAGACATAAAGGGAAAAAATGATAGCTTAAATTAAAACCAGTACTATTTAAGAAAAGCAGTGGAAATTCCCTATGAGATATTTTTTACATTTGATGTAAAAATATAAAAATCACTCCCATATACCACGCTAAAATGAGTTCAGTGCAGTTAAGTACACCAGCACACATATTGTTCCATTTTCCTGATCTGTGTCAATTCTGGGACTGGAAAAACAGCACCAATATTAACTGTACATGTGCTTCAAGCAATATTCTGACTGTCTGGGGTTTATCAAAATGGTGGAACAAATTACTCCAACATCGCCATTATCTGAGGAAGCAGGACAGAGGTTAATCTATTGCACTGATGACTAACATTCAGCTGTGCAGGCACCAAATATGTCTGCAGAGTATTGGTAAAGGTCTTCCTGGCTCAAAGGCATATTTGTTCTGAAAGTGTTTGCATTTGTTTGGTTGAAGGTAGAGGGCTTGGTTGCTGACCAGGTTGAGGTCACATTTTGGTATTTAGAAAGAATGCACATCTTGATTTCATTATTGAGAAGGTATAAAAAAACAAGCTAAAAAGGCATGAAGACCTGCAAACAGTGATGGCTAGCCTGACTCCAACCCTTACTATCTGCATGGTTTCCCTTGGCCCCTCATTTTTAAAACAAAACAAAAATCTTTGACTATTCCAGGAAGTTAAATCATGCTTTACTCAATTATAATCTTTTCCTCTTTACACTCTAGCCAGAGGGGCGATTGGGCTAGGGTGTAAGTTAAGTCTTTCCGTAGTCTTTGGAAGTCATCCAAATTTGTTTGTCAGCTGCCAGTTTGCTGCCCTTTATCTAATGATGTGGTGGTCACAGCTGATTCTCATGGCACACATGAAATCTATGATAAACTGGAAAATCATTTTGTGTCTTCGGAAACATTTGAAATTTGCAAAGACATTTATCCTTGCTTTGACAGTGACTTACATTTTAGTGTTTAGCATAGTACACTGTTTGTCAGTTAAAAAAAAAAGAATATTAACAGTGCTTGTGCTCTCTTTGTAAAGTTCTTTGGGGTATATTAAACTCTATGACATAGTTTTAAAGGTAGAATTTCAATATTAATGGTCTTGCTCCTCTGATAATCTACACTGAAAGTTTTCTTTATCAAGAAAATGTTTATATCAATTAGATACATTCTTCAGGATTAACCTAGTGAGAAAGTCATGTTACTATTCAAAAGTCAAGTTACTATTCTTAGGTATAGAAAATGTTACATTCCTTACTCAGTATTGAATATTTTATTCTTATTGAACTTGTAAAAGATAAAGTCTTGGAAATTTTAGTTTTGATAGTAAAGATTCATGTACATAACACATTTCCTCTATATCAAATATGTGAGTCATTTTTCCTATTTGAAGACACATTTTAATACAAAAATTATAATGATATTGGAAAACACAATGGGTCCAAATAAAATGTATCTACAATCAAGTATTTAATTTTTTACTAATTTAACGGAAGCTGAGGAGTCTTATGATCTGCCCTGGGTATGATGTAAACAGGAAAAGTCAGTGGTGCAGTTCAAAGTCCTGAGAGTCAGAGAGCTTAGGGTTTAGATTTAGAATCTGAAGATCTGACAACCAAGAGCATCAAGGGCAGGAGAAGACCAATGTTCCAGCTGAGCAGTCAGGCAAAAAGCAAATTCAACCTTCCTTCAACTTTTTGTTCTATTTCAGCCCTCCTGGGTTTGGATGCAGTGCATCCACAAGGAGGAGGGTTTTACTCAGCCCAACAATGCAAATGCTAATCTGTTCTGGAAAAACCCTCACAGGCACACCCAGAAATGATGTTTAACCAGCTATTTGGGCATCTCATAGCCCAGTTAAATCAACACATAACATTTATCACCACATTTAACAGATTCTAGACACTGTTCTCAGTGTTAGACTTCAGAGCAGTGAAAAATAAAAGAAAAAATAAAATTCTGAGCTCCTTTCCCTCATGATGACACAAGAGTAAGATAGAAAGTAGCAATGTAGAATATGTTGGATAGGATAAGTGGAATGAAAAAGAGGGGACACGTGCTAAGGACAGTGCAAGTGCATGACAGAGGCTCTCCTGGAGACTATGATGATTCAGACGCAGTGCCCAGGAAGTCCTCACTGAAAAGATGGCGTCTGAGTAAACACTTGTTTTACTCTGTTTGGGCTGCCATAACAGAATACCTGAGGTCATGTAATTTATAAATAAAATAAATATATTTCCCAAAGTTCTGGAAGCTGGGCAGTCCAAGATGAAGATACTGGCAGGTTCAGTTTTCTGGTGAGGGCTGCATACTCCAGAGGAGAGGAACACTGGCAGAAGGTAAGGTAGAAAGGCAAGCAAGCCCAGTGCTGCATGAAGCCTCTTTCATAGGGATCCTAATCCCATTCGTGAGAGAGGAGCCCTCAAAGACCCCACCTCTCAACATCATCACATTGACAACACCTGACTTTGGAAGAGACACATTTAAATCATAGCATTCTACCCTTTGACCCCCAAATTCATGTCCTTTATAGGCAGTGGCTCATGCCTATAATTTCAGCACTTCGGGAGGCCGAGACAGGGGTATCATTGAACCTAGAAGTTTAAAACCAGCCTGGGCAACATAACCAGACCCCATCTCTACAACATTTTTTTAGAAAAATTCGGAAGGCGTGGTGACATGTATTTGTAGTCCTAGCTACCTGAGAAGCAGAGACAAGAGGGTTGCTCAAGCATAGGAATTTGAGGCTGTAGTAAGCTATGATCATGTCCCTGCATGACAGAGCAAGATCTTGTATCAAAAATAAATAAATAAATAAATAAATAGACTGGAGAATAAGCTTTGAACGCGTGTCCTGCCTTTCAGAGATATTGGGGCAGGCACTGAACTCTCAAGACCTTGGGCTGCCCTGTTCCCATGGTTTTGCTGGGCTCAGCCCACACAGCTGTCACAGGTTTAATGGGGTGCCTGCAGCTCTCCCAGGATGGCATTGCAATACTGGTGGCTCTACAAATCAGGGTTTTAGGGGCAGCCCTGCCCCAATGACATCACTAGACATTACCTTTGCAAGGGCTTTCCATGATGACCTGTCCCTATGGTAGTTTCTGCCTGGGTCCTGAAGCTGTACAAGACATTCTTTAAAATCCATAGCCCTTGTACTCTGTGCACCTACCTGCAGAATTAGCACCATGTGGATGCAATCAAGACACACTCACTTGTGCCTTCTGGAGTGGCATCTTGAGCTGCATCTGTGCCCACCTGAGCCATAGCTGGGCTGACTGAGGAACGCTGTGCCAGAATGCAGGGATCAGAGAATTAAGAATGCCCTGGCAGTGGTCCCACAGTTTCCCTGGGAACCTCCCTTGAAACTATTCTGCCCCCAAGGTCCTGACACTATGGGACTGAACACCTTCGGGATCATGGTCCTATCGTCTTGACAAATAGCACCTGACATCTTTCTGTTTATAATAATCTCCTTATCAAATGGTTTCTAGGTCACACCCTTGCTTTTCTCTCCTAAACATACTTTTAATATTATTTACATAGTCAGTCTGAGACTTCCAAATCTTTACATTTTTTCACTTTTGATTATAAATTCTGTCTTTAGATTCTTTTTCTCTTCTTATATTTCACAATAAGTAGTCAAGAGAAGCCATGCAGCTCCCTGAACATTTTGCTATTTAAAGATTTTCTTGTTTCTGTGTCTGCCACAGAAGCTAGATGAGGAAGAGAGCATTATCATTTGGAAAGTGTCACAATAAGATGCACATGCTGTGCTGCCACTGTGGATCTACGGCCTACCACCATTAGAAGTTGACCTGTGGGCTGGGCTCTGTGGCTCAACTTATAATCCTAGCACTTTAGGAGGCTGAGGCAAGTGGACTGCCTGAACCTGCAGGTTCGAAACCAGCCTGGGCAACTTGGCGAGACCTCATATCTACAATAAACAAGAAATTAGCAGAGCGTGGTAGCACCCACCTATAGTTCTGGCTACTTGGAAGGCTGAGGCAGAAGGATTGTAAGAGCCCAGCAGGTCGAACCGGGGGTGGCCTTGAGTGTGCCACTGGCCTCCAGCCTGGGCGACAGAGTGAGACTCCAACTCAAAAAAAAAAAAAAAAAAAAAACATGAAGTCAACCTGTGGCAAATGTGGCTACCCTGCCAAGCGCAAGAGAAAGTATTACTGGAGTGCCAAGGCTAAAAGTGCCAGGATTGGTTGGATGAGGCACCTAAATATTGTATACCACAGATTCAGGCATGGATTCTGTGAAGGAAAAACACCTAAACCCAAGAAGGCAGCTGTTGCAGCATTCAGTTTATCTTAAGAATTTCAACAGTTAGTCATACAATAAATGTTCTGGTTTTAAAAACATAAAAAGTAAAGATTTTTCTCTGGGCTGAGTGTGGTGGTTAATGTCTGTAACCTCAGCACTTTGGGAGGCCAAGGTGGGAGGATTGCTTGAGTCTAGGAGTTTGAAACCAGTAAGCTTTGACTACATATCCCAGCTTGCAGATACATTGGGGCATGCATTGAGCTCCCAAGGTCCTAGGCAGTCTTGGGTCATAACAAGACCCTGTTTTTACAAAAAAAAAAAAAAATTTGCCAGCACCCATCCTGGCTACTTAGGAGGCTGAGGTGGAAAGAATACCTGAGCCTAGAAGGTTGAGACTGTGGTGAACTGTGATCATGCCACTGCTCTCCAGCCTGTGTGACAGAGTGAGACCCTGGCTAAAAACAAACAAACAAACAAACAAAAACTTGGTAATTTTTAAGCAAGAGAAGTTTATTTTCTCAAAATTCTGGAGGCTGGGAAGTCCAAGACCAAGGGACTGGCAAGTACCATTGTCTGGTGAAGCCTGCTCTCTGCTTCCAAGATGGCTCTTTGATGCTGCATCCTCCAGCACTGTATCCTCACATGGCAGAAGGCAGAAGGTCAAGAGAGACAATGCTGCTTGAATCTTCCTTATAAAGGCCTTAGTTCCATTTACAAGGGTGAAACTCCAGTGGCCTAAATCCCTCTTAAAGGCCCCACCTTTCAACACATGAATTTTGGAGGGGAAACATTCAAATCATAACAGCACCGGAAGGAGGTAAGGGAGCAAGGCATGTGATTTCTAGGGCAAGACCCTTACAGGAAGAGGGACACACCAAGGACAAATGCCCTGAAGTAGGACTACAGCTGGCATCAGTGTTGCAGAGCAGAGAGAGCTAGAAGGAAAGGAGGAGAGTCAGGGAGAATAAAGTCAGAGAATTAAGAGGGGCCGCATATGGCAGACCTTGCACATCATTAAGGAATGATTGGAGGGTTTTGAGTGGAGTGATGTTATTTGACCTATATTTTCACAAGATTGGTTTGTATGCCTTGTTGTGAATAAACTGCCAAAGACAGAGAAAAGAAACTAGTTAGGAGATTATTGCAATAATTCATAATATTTTTAGAAGATAAGATTTATGTACATAAAATTAATAGACAATAATGCAAAGAAGAACACAATCATACTGCCACACAATTGTTCTTTTAATCATCTTAAAGGATTGCTCAGCACTACCAAAGTTGTTTTACACTTTTCCTTCTTTCCCTAAATCTGAAATTTCTGTCATACTCCACTGTGGTGAACAGAAAAAAAAACCGTCTCCAACATTGTAAAAAATGTTCACTCGCTTGTTTTTTTCAATAAGAATGTATTGAGCATCAGATATGTGCCAGGCATAAAGACAGTCACTAGAGATATAAAACTGAACAACAAATAGCTTTCTCTTCAAAATTCTCATAGTTCCATGAGCAAGTTGAAATATAAAGAGATAGATGCAATATACTTTAGAAACATAATACCAGAGATGCGCCCAAGGAATATTGGAAGCGCAGACTACGTATATACAGAGTATGGACATATATTTTAGCCTAGGAAATTAGGAAGAGTTTCTGGGTATCATTCCTAATAGATTTAACTCTCCTAGGAAAGCAGCGCACCCAGTGTGATGGTTAATTTTAGGCATCTAGTGACTCATGCCTGTATTCCAGCACTTTGGGAGGCAGAGGTGAGAGGATTGCCTGAGCCCAAAGATTTAAGAACAGCCTGAACAACTTAGTGAGATCTCATCTCTATAATAAATTAAAAAATTAACTGGGTGTGGTGGCATATGCTACTTGGAAGGCTGGGGCAGAAGGATCGCCTGAGCCCAGCAGGTTGAGGCTGCAGTGGCCATGAGTGTGCCACTGCACTCCAGTCTCAGTGACAGAGTGAGACTCCTATAAAAAAAAAAAATTAGGTGGCTCAGCCTCAGCCTGTAATCCTGTGCACGCCAGTCTGGGTGACCGAGTGAGACTCCTGCTCAAAAAAAAAAAAAAAAAATTTAGGTGTCAATTTGACTGGATTAAGGGCTATCCAGAGAACTGGTAAAGCGTTATTACCAGTGTGTCTGTGAAGATGTTTACACAGATGATTGGCATATGAGCCACTGAGTAGGGAAGATCCATCCTCAATGTAGGTGAGCATAATTTAATTGGCAGGGAGCCTCAGTAGAAAAAAAATACAGAGAAAAAGTGAATTCTCTTTCTCTCCTGCAGCTGGAGCACGTTTCTTTCCCTTCCTCAAACATCAGAACTCCAAGATCTCCGACCTTTGGACTCTAGGACTTACACTAGCAGCCTCCCCACTCCAAAGCTCCGCCCAGGATATCCGGACATTGGCCTCAGACTGAGAATTACACCATCGGCTTCCCTATTTCGGAGGCTTTCGGATTTGGTCTCCAGCTTGTAGATAGCTTGTGGGACTCCTCAGTCTCCATGATTATGTGAGCCAATTCTTCTAATAAACTCTCTCTCCTCTATCTATATCTATCCTCTAGATTATGTCTCTCTGGAGAGTGCAGACTTACTAACACACAGGAAACTGCTTTCAGAGACTTGAGAGTAACTGATTTTTCTATAGATGCCCAAGATCCATCTTAAAATATGTTTTAAGCATGTGAACAACTTCAACATATCTAATTTTTGCATACTTAATTATTTCCCCCTTAGCCTTCATGCCATCAGTATCCCTTGTTAAAAACATAAAGTTTACACCAATGTTTTTGTCCATCCATCTCTAGAGATCATTCAAATTTGGCTTTATAATGAGTTTGCTACTTCCTAATAATATGAGGATCACAGCTGATTCTCGACATCACTCATGAAAATCTATGAGAGACTGGAAAATCAAGCAGTGTATTTGGGGAAAAGAAATGACATTTCGTGCAAAGTGAGGTGGCTCACGCCTGTAATCCCAGCACTTTGGAAGGCTGAGGCAAAAGGATTGCCTGAGCCCAAGAGTTCAAGACCAGCCTGGGCAACTTGGTGAGACCTGGTCTCTATAAAAAAATTTTTAAAATTAGCCAGACATGGTGGCATGTGCCTTTGATTCCAGCTACTTGGAAGGCTGAGGCGGAAGGATAGCCTGAGCCCAGCAGGTTGAGGCTGCAGTGGCTGTGAGCATGCCATTGCACTTCAGCTTGTGTGCCAGAGTGAAACTCCGACTCAAAATAAACAAAAGCCTGCATGACAGAGTGAAACTCTGACTAAAGAAATGACGTTTTGCAACAACAATCATTAGAAGGTGTAAAGGGTTTATCAAAAGGAAGAAATGGTATGAACATAGCTTTTTGTCTCTATCAGGTAAATATCATTGTTATAATGAGTTTTGATCTCAGCATGGTTTGGTAATTGTATTTAACTAGTAGACTTAACGCTCCTCAAATTTGCTCATGAATCTGGCTTGGTGATTGTATCCAACTGTGTTAATTGGATAACATCAATGAAAGGTACCTATAGAAACCTAGAAGATACTTAGCTTATTCTTAGTCGTTTTGCCTCAATGTATCCATTAGCGAGCATTCAGACAAACAGCAGCCTATTTCATCCTCACTAGACAAATCTCCCTCAGATACAAGACCAGGACAGCCCAATCATTCATGGTTTAGCATAATAATCTCTAGTAAATTTTTAAGTTCCTTGTCAAAGCTGAAGATCAAAGATGGCTGGCCAAAGTCATAAGAGTTTGTGAGTTGCAAATGACTGAGTTTGCGAATTGCAAATGTCTAACAAGTCTCTTTCAGGAATCACCCTCCCCCAGGGTTAACCAAATTAGCCCTCTGGACTACATGACACAGAGAAGCCCCACCATGGAAGCAATCATGTGACTAACCCACCCATCTGCCTACTGTCCATCACTTGACATCATCAGTACCTGTGCTTGCCTGCCCCTTTGTGATGACATGGAAGCAGACCACCACTCAATCACCTTAATGATCTCCCCCCATCAAAGGGAATGGTTAAAAGGACTCAACCACAAGCAACGGGGAGCCATTGCCCTGCTAGAGTCTGGTGTGGCCATGTGCTCTTTAAGCCATGGCTGTCGCCATGCTTCCTGGCTTTGGTCCCCCTCCCCCACCTTGGGGAGGTGAATCTTCTTTCTTCCTTCTCTTTCTCTCTCTAACTTACTTTTAAATACACTTTTCTTTCTTAACCTTTTTTTGTGTCAAAATTCTTTGCATTTACTCGGATCTCTGGATTGCCGGCGCGCACCTCCAGCTTGCCAGCCCCAGCAGTGCTGCGTGCCTCACCTCTCCTCTACACCCTCACCCAGTCCATCCATACCCTAACAATCAACAGCACTGGGAACCAGATATTCTAATCAAGTGTTACCAGAATCTTGAAATACAATAGCAGGAATAAGCATGAAGTTGGTCAGAAGAGAATTCTGAGCCTCTGTCTCGTGAACATGCAGACTTCTCTATCTGATATTCATTGAACATAAATTTATTGAACACTTACTATGTTCTGAGAACAAGCCAAATTATAACTTTAAAAAGAGAAAGTATGTTTCCTACTTAGTACTTAGAAGGAACATCTAGTCAAGCTTAGAAGAGTTAGGGAGATGCTTTTGCATGTGATACATAATGATCTGAAACAAAATGGGGAGCCTAGCTAGAAGGTGGTGGTGGTGTGGGTGTTTATGTTTAGTGGTGTTTGTAGTATAGTGTAATAAAGTAAGGTGAGGGGATGGGAAAAGATGATGGAAAGGTTTTAAGACTGAGTGAGCTGTATGTGCAAAAGCTTGAAAGTAAGAAAAGATTTTAAGTACTTCTGGAATTATCAGGAGGTCGATGGGGGAGGAAAGTTGAGTCCACTGGGAGAGTAATGAATAATGAAGCTAAACAGATCGCCAGAGGCCAACTACAAAGGTCCCCTGTGCTATCCTGAGATATCTGAACTTTAAGCTAAGCTATTTTAATGGAAAGTCTTTAAAAAGCCATCTAATGAAGGAATGATTGTGATTAGATTTGCATTGTAGAAAAGTAAATTAGTTACCCAGTAGAAGATGGATTGGCCTGGGGGAAGACTGGAATAGAAGAGACTAGGTAGGAAGTATGGCCGAAATTTATCCTAGAAATGACTGTGGCTTGAACTAAGGTGATTGCTATAATAATCAAAAGAAACCCAAATATATTAAGGAAATTTTAAAATAGAAATGAAAATATTCAAAGAAAATATATCAAAAAGAGAATAATAAGCACTTGGTAATCAACTGAATGTAGAATATGAGGAAGAACAATTCATTTTAAATGACAGCAGGGTTTTTGACTTTGAGCAAATGAGTAGACTACATCAACTTTCCAAATCAGAAGGAGTATATTTGGGACCGAATGAGAGGAATGGTAAATTTAGTTTCAGATTTATGCAGTGTGAAATGCCTGAAGGACATCCAAGGAGAGACCTTCTCTGGTAAGCTACATATATGGGTCTGCGATGAAGAAACAGCATGGGGCAACAATTAAAACTAGACTCATGGTAGGGCATATCATAAAATGCTACTGAGAAGTTAGGTAAATATCACTAAAATGTTCCTCAACATCGCCGACTTCATGCAAATGGAGACAGTGTTCTTAGTCTGCGCTGATAAAAACAAAATACACAAACCTGAACATTGTATTAGCAACAGAAATTTATTTCTTACAGTTAAGGTTGAGAAGTCCAAGATCCAGGCTCTGACATGTTGTGTCTGGTGAGGGTCTTCTTATTGTGTCCTCACATGACCAAAGATGGAGGAGCAAAAAAGTCCAGAGTTAGTTCCTTCCAGCCCTTTTCTAAGGAACTAATCTGTTCAGGAGGGCAGAGCCCTCATGACTTAATCACTTTCTCAAAGGGCCCACCTCTTAATACTATCACAATGGGGATTAAGTTTCAACATCAATTGGAAGGAGACACATTCAAACCATAGCAGACAAATTAGCATTGATACCACATTTCTTTCTCTTGTCTGCATCTGAACAGGCCTTTCAGGGACAGGTCCTAGAATATCCCTCTCAAGTACTACTCACATTTTTTATTTTATTTATTTTTATTTTTTTAAGAGTCAGAGTCCTACTCTGTCACTCAGGCTGGAGTGCAGTGGCATGCTCATGGCCTCCGCAGCCTCAACCTGCAGGGCTCAGGTGATTCTTCCGCCTCAGCCTTCCAAGTATCTGGAACCACAGGCATATACCACCATGCCTGGATAATTTTTTGATTTATTGTAGAGACATCTCACCAAGTTTTGCCCAGGCTGGTCTTGAACCCCTGGGCTCAGGAATCCTCTCACCTCGGTCTCCCAAAGTGCTAGAATTACAGGCTTGAGCCACCACGCCCAGCCTACTCAGGTTTTTTAGCTCCTATAATTCTGTGGCATATTCTTTTGCTAGCCACTCCTATTTTGACTCCCTCCTATAAACATCCTCTACAAAAGAAAGTAACTCATTACCACTGCAATTAAGTGGACCACTTAATCCTTAATCTGTTGTTTTTAAATGGTGAATTCTTACTCCATTGTTTTTACATGGTCACAGATGTACTAGTCCTTGAAATAGTAAAATGTTATTTTAACTCACTGAGAAAGTTGGCAGACTTAGCTATAAGGAGAAACTGGTGTCAAGGCCATGGTTACATTAGTGAAAAAAAGTTAAGGGGCTAGCAGCCGGCATACATTGGTAATGAAGGGCACAGGTTTGCAGAGATGGAGAACAGGAGTATCAAAGGCGCAGAGGGTTTGACATAAAGAAGACAAACCCCCTGAAAACAGTTGTGACTGAAGAGGCTAAGATAACTTTCATTCCCAACGCTCCAACGTGTAGCGCATGCAAGAAAGATCATCCGTGGAAAGAGTGCTTTCAAGAATGAACCAGATTTTAGTTAAGACAAGAATAAAATATGCTATAAAAAGACTGAGGACAGAGAAATTTACTTACTATGGGGAAAAAAAGAACAGAGCACAAAAGAGGCAGGGTTGTAGGGAGAAAAGAGCAGCAAGAAAATAGGCTAGGGAGAAAAATAGGGCTGTGTGTGGTTGAAAAAAAAATTTTTTTTTTTTGAGTTGGAGTCTCACTCTATTGCCCAGGCTGGAGGGCAGAGACATGCTCATGGTCATGGCAGCCTCCACCTGCTGGGCTCGGTGATCCTTCCGCCTCAGTCTTCCAAATAATTAGAACTACAGGCACATGACACCACGCCTGGCTAATTTTTGATTTATTGTAGAGACGAGGTCTCGCCAAGTTTCCCAGGCTGGTCTCGAAACTGTGGGCTTGGACAATCCTTTCACCTCGGTCTCTTAAAGTGCTAGGATTATAGGCTTGAGCCACCGCACTGGGCGGGGATTGAAATTAAGAAAAGGTAGGCAGCCAGAAGGGCTGACCCAGGAAGAGAATATGACAGTCTCTCATAAAACAGACACTTGTGGCATGGTTTTGTTATGGTCCAAGTAATGCTTGGCTGCTCCCCTTGATACCAATAAATCAAAGGAGCAGGGAACTGGTAGAAAGAAGTTTATTTCTGAATTCAAAACCAGGGTGCAGAGCCAGACTTGAGGTCTTTCTAAAATGGTTCTGCTCACCCTCCAGGCCTCGCAGTCCACTTTTGTAGTCCAGAGTTGGTACCTATATATTAGCCACATGATCAGCAGAGCATTATTTAGAACTTAAATTACAGCTGCATTTTACATTTAGATAGTGACATTTAGAGTAAAGGAAGTTTACAAGGCCTAAAACATCGTGCATTGCAAAAGTCATGCAAATCATAAGACTTACAATTACATTGATACTATATTGTTCAAAGGGAGAAAATAGGGAATTACATTTTGGATGTCATCTTCAGGGAAGCCAGGATCCCCTGAAGCTGCTTACTGGGATTGCATAGAAGATAAGGGGACTCTCAGTAATGTGCTCAAGAATGTGCAGGAATGCTTGAATCCCCGCCATGCCCTTCTCTAGGGGCCGTGCAACATGGAGGGACACTAGTGGGTCCCTGTATCAGTTTGATATTGCTCCCAAGAGGACAGAGACAAGGTGGAGAGTCATAATATCTCCCTCCTTCAAACTATGTGATGTTTTCTGAGGCTGTCAAAGACATGTTCCACACCCTTCCCCTCTGAACCTCTCTCAGATTGTGAAGCTGGGGTTACCTCATGTGTCCACACACAGTTTCAATTGGCAAGGCAGTACCAACAGGCTCCCAAGTCGGTCACCTCAGTGTCACACATGTTACTTCCAGAGAACATCCCATATACTCTTACAGGTCAGTGTCATTGCTCCTGCCAAGGTGGTGACCACCTCAAAAAAGGAGAGGTACACTAACTTTATACTTTCTGTCTTGGAGTATGTTCCCTGCTTACTCAAGGCACTCCCTGAAGAGAATGGGAGCAAATTTTATCCTATGTTGTTCTATTTCATTTCTAATTTTGTTTCTATTATTCTAGAGCAGAGTTTCTTAGCAACAACACTCTTCACAATTTTTGGGTCAGATAATTCTTTGTTATTGTGAGGAGGTGTCTTGTACAATGTAGAATGTTTACCAGCTTCTCTGACCTCTAGTAGGAACACTAGGATCATGCCTTGAATGTGACAATCAAAAGTGTCTCTAGACATTGCCAAACATCCTCTGGGGAATAACAGTTAAGAACCACTGTCTTAGAATCACCTGAGCCTAAGATCATGGTTTTCTCAACAGGCCTACCAGATATTCATGCAAATGTCACTCTGGTCACTTGCTCTAGTAAATCAAGATCCTTAGTGGGATATGCAAGTCAGATATATCCTTTCATACCTTAAAATCCCCTCTCATCTCTGTCCCACCTGGATCATCACACGAAACCAGTGTTAACATGTTGCTGCAGTGAAAACTTGTGTGGTTGATTCTATTCAAATGCTGTATTTGAATTCACAAGGTCTTTTAGATGTAGATATATTTAGGCTTTCCTACGATCAAGATAGCAGATACAACTCAAGAAACCTGTCTTCCACTGAATCATCTGGGAAGATCCACATTCACCTTCACTATCCAATAACCATAGATTTTGAAAAAACTGTTTCGTCCTTTAATCAAAATATTGGATATCTCTTATGTATGTGCATTTCTATAAGACTTTTATCGCTCTCTAGCTTCTAATAATATTAATAATCCATTGTCACTTACTTGCCCAAGTGTTACACATTTTGTAATAAAACAATTGACCTTACTCACTAAAACAATCTTTTTAAAAATATATTTTTTCTACTACCTGGATGTAGTGTCCCTATAACATTTTTCAAAGTTTTTGAACAGTTCAAATATTGACACAAAATATTTTAGACAACTTGCTTTTAGAGGGAGGGAAGAGAAGAGAGTCGGTTGGAAATGATCAAAAACAACCTGTCAACCCAGGAAATTACTAAGCAATGGAAGATATCCTACCAGTTATATTGAGTAGCTTTGGCAATTGCAGTACTGATTTATACAATTTCTGTATATAAAAAGCAATTTATCAAGATGGATAAAATAGTAACTCATTGACTTGGAACTGAATTCTCAATAGAAATATTTTTAAAATATTCTTTTTGATATTAGTTTATAGAATATAAGAGAGTAGAACATTTAAAATCAAGATCTTTGGAGATGCTTTACTAAGAACAAACACCACAAATCAGTTAAATTCTGTTAGCACTCTATGGTCCATAATAAACTAAACATTTTTTAAAAATTTGATCAGCTGCATTTCTTTGAAAAATTAGTTTTCTTAGAATGTCTTCCTAAGGCAAAGATAAGAAAATTATAATTCATCATGCTCAAAGTGTCTTAATCTGTTTTGTGCTGCTGTAACCAAATACCTGAGACTGGGTAATTTATAAAGAACAGAAATTTATTTCTCACAGTTCTGGAGGCTGGGAGTCCAAAATCAAGGTACCAGCAAGTTTGGTGTTTGGTGTTTGGTGAACTATCTGCTTCCAAGATGGTGTCTTGTTGCTGCATCATCCAGACAGAAGGAACGTCATGTCCTCAAATGGCAAAAGGATAAAAGGATGAAAAGAGGCCACATTTCCTTCATCAAGCCCTTTTACAATGCCATTAATCTATTCATGATTGATGGAAACCTTACGACCTAAATACCTCCCCAAAGACTCTACCTCTCAATATTGTTGCATTGGGATTAACCTTCCAACACATGAATTTTGAGAGACACATTCACACTATAGCAAAGGGTAAATAGTTTTTGAAACCATAAACGGATTATTAATGCATTAAATATATAAATAAAAATTATTTTTCCATTGCACTTTATGTTTAACACTCACCAAACAATTAATTTTTTTCATTTAAAAAGTTGAGGATGAAAATGCAAGCTTGAATGTTGTATTTGATGCATTAAAGTGATATTATATATTATACATCAAAGTCTTATGCACTTTTCTCAGTGCATTCATTTTCTTTTAATATAAGAAGATACCTGTATTTATGGGTACCAAAAATTGTGAAAGACATATTTGGAGGAATTACAGAGTCAACACAAACACATACCACACACACATACACTGACATTTTTTTCTCTTGCATTTTAGTTTCAAATTTCATTTGCTATTTTAAGTAGCTTTCATAGGAAACTATCACTTTGCATTTTTTAAAATTACTACATAGGTTATTCTTTGATTTAGTTTTTTTTTTTTTTTTTTTTAATAGGAGTCTCACTCTGTTGCCCAGATTGGAGTGTAATGGCATGCTCGTGGCCGCCGCAGGTGCTGGGCTCAGGCAATTCTTCCACCTCAGCCTTCTAAGTAGCTGGACCCACGGGCCCACGCCACCATGCTCAGTTAATTTTTTTTTTTTTAATTTATTATATACACAAGGCCTCGTCAAGTTGGCCAGGCTGGTCTTGATGCCCCAGACTCAGACAATCCTCCTGCCTCCCACTCCCAAAGTGTTGGGATTTCAGACATGAGCCACCATGCCCGGCTTGATTTAGCTTTTTTATAATTTGGTAACACTAGTCTCATTAGAAGTGCTGAACATTAATTAAAAAATTATTCGCTCTAGAGATTGGATGGATTGTTAAAAAATCACTAATGCTTCAACATTATGGAGGTGATAGAGGAGGTGGGAAATAAAAGTAAACCCAGAAGATTATAAAACATGCTCCGTGACTGGGAGCGGTGGCTCAAGCCTGTAATCCCAGCACTTTGGGAGGCACAGAAGAGAGGACTGCCTGAGCCTGTGGGCTCCAGACCAGCTTGGACAACATAGCGAGATCTTGTCTTTACAATAAAATATAAAAATAAGCTGGGCGTGGTAGAGCACGCCTATAGTTCCGGCTACTTGGAAGGCTGAGGCGGAAGGTTCGCTGGAGCCCAGCAGGTCTAGGCTGTGGTGGCCAGGAGCGGCCATTGCACTCCGGCCTGGGTGACGGAATGAGACTCCTACACACACACACACACACACACACACACACACACGCGCGCGCGCGCACACACACACACACACACACACACACACACACACACACACAAAATGAACATTATTTTAATCATTAGAAACAAAGACTCCCTAAGTCACAGAGCCTCGTTTAATTTTAGTATCAAATTGATTCTAAAAATTAGATCCCGCCAGGCTCGGTGGCTCAGCCTGTAATCCCACGCCTCTGGGAGGCTGAGGTGAGTGGATTGCCTGAGCCCGCGGGTTCGAGACCCGCCTGGGCAGCGAGACCTCATCTCTACAATAAATCAAAAATCAGCCGGGGTGGTAGCGCATGCCTGTAATTCCGGCTACTTGGAAGGCTGAGGCGGAAGGATTGCTGGAGCCCAGCAGGTCGAGGCGCGGTGGCCGGGAGCGGCCACTGTACTCCAGTCTGGGCGACAGAGTGAGACTCCAACTCAAAAAAAAAAAAAAAAATTAGATCCCTGAAAACTATGCAATGATTTCTACAAGTGCGATGATTAAGAAAATAAACTTTGGAAGCAGGAAGCAGACAGACTTATATTTGGTTCCATTTACTAGCTGTGGACCTTGAGCATGTTATTTAAATTGTTTTCTCAGCTATAAAATGGAAATACCGCCTAATGTATTTTATAGACTTATGTTCTGAGTAAATGAGGCAATGCATATAAATTACTTGCCATCGTGCTTGTCAAACAGTAAGCACTTGGTATTTGCTATTTTTGTTATGAAAGAGTTGGTTGTAGAAGTCTATCTATGGAGCAGGAATAAAAACTGTGCAGATGTATGAAAAATAAGTATTTGATAAATGTATACACTTTGTTCTTTTTATTGACCTCACTTTCTTTTTTTTTTTTTTTTTTTTTTGAGTTGGCGTCTCACTCTGTCACCTAGACTGGAGTGCAATGGCTGTTCCCGGCCACCTCGACCTGCTGGGCTCGACCTGCTGGGCTCAACCTGCTGGGCTCGACCTGCTGGGCTCCGGTAATCCTTCCGCCTCAGCCTTCCAAGTAGCTGGAACCACAGGCCCGCGCTACCACGCCTGGCTAATTTTTTGATTTTATTGTAGAGATGAGGTCTCGCCAAGTTGCCCAGGAGGGTCTCGAACCTGCGGGCTCAGGCAGTCCACTCACCTCGGCCTCCCAAAGTGCAGGATTACAGGCTGAGTCACCGAGCCTGGTTTACTGACCTCACTTTCTAAACTGGGGAAATTTAGATGGTGAAAGATAGGCTATGGGCCTGGAACATAGGAGAGTGGGTTAGCCTTGGATTGAATTCTTAGGGATTATTCATATTCCTGGTTCTGGAAGGGCCTCTGTCTTCACTTAAACCTCTCCTGTTAAAAGTTTTACATGGGATAAGTTTTCTTTATTTTTCCTGAGTATAATATTTACATAAACTAGCAAATAAATGAAAAAGAAGGTAATGAAGCTATGTAGAGGCAAGTGCTTTACAGTTATATGAACTATATAGATAATTTATTGTGAGTTTAGAAATTTAATGCACAAATAAAACAATAGTCATATTGATTTAATATAATTTGTAATGGAGGTGAAATAATTTCACCTGGAAGAGATGTGAGGAAGACATTATGTAATGGACTACTCTTTATGAACATCAGTGAACTATAAATCAGTGATATCTTATCTAGAAAAATGAAAAACTCTGGTGTAAACAATGTTATTTTCTTTCCAAACACGAATTAAACTGAAATAAAAACACATGCATAATATAAAAATTTATATTACTTAATATGGCATATACTATATTTTAATATTTCCAAGTTTAGGTTTTCACAAATATTATTCCATATGGTTACTAAGCACCTTGATTCATATAACAATACCTATTCAGTAGTTCAGAAAGCTATATTCATGGACTGAGATTTAAAGGAGGAAAAAAATAAATCTGATTCTAATAGTTATTGATAAAATATAATACAAAGGTAGAGATAGATCTTATTTACAAGTTCTGTAATGGATATTATCCTTGAAAATCCCCAATATTGACTGCTAATCTTGCTTGATATAATGTATCTCAACGTTTTTACAAAGGGAGAGACCTGGGAAAATGTTGGTTTAGGACTGAGAGTAGATTGGGCCCTCCTTAGAATGGAAATCCTAGGTACAGATCAGGCCCAATTGTCCCTTTCCATCATGGAATCTGCAGTGGTGAAAGTGCCATTCCTCTTTTGGTGATGTCATTCTGGTGTCTAGAGAGCAAATATTGAGAATTATGCCTTGTAGCTGCATATTGGTGCCTAGATTGTGGTAGGAGACTTAAGAACTAAAGTTAACAGAGAATCAAAGTCAAATGAGGGGGATGGTGGGAACTGGAAAGCTGAGCGCAAGCAGAGTGGAAGGGAGTAGGAGGGTGGTATGCCTGACATCTAGAGAGATTGAGTATAGATGTCCAGGTGGTTTCTACCTATTTCCTGTAAGGGCCGTAAGCACGTCAGATCATAAAGAAGCCAGACTGGAAGAATTATAAAATCATTTCTTACTGAAGGAAAAGCCCAAATACCTTATTAACTATTCTTTCTTTCTTTATTTTTTTGAGTTGGCGTCTCACTCAGTTGCCCAGTCTGGAGTACAGTGGCATGCTCATGGCCACCACAGCCTCGACCTGCTGGACTCAGGCGATCCTTCCACCTCAGCTTTCCAAGTAGCCGGAAGGACAGGTGTGCAATACCACACCCGGCTGAATTTTTTATTTATTGTAGAGACAAGGTCTCACCAAGTTGCCCAGGCTGGTCTCAAACCCCTGGGCTCAGGCAATCTTCTCACCTCGACCTCCCAAAGTGCTGGGATAACAGGCTGAGCCACTATACCTGGCCATGAACTGTAATTTACTCGACATGTCAACCTATATATTTATTTCACTCATTCACTCATTTACTCAGTCACTCATCAAATGTATCAAGTTCCCACTAGGTCCACAAAACAGATCATTCTGTGTGACTTGAATGCCTTAGTCCCCTTAGAAGCACAGGTCCATCAATGTCTACAATAGCAGCTAAATAAACTTGTTTTTTGAGATATTCCTGAGGTGTTTCAATTCCTGTAAGTGCCAGTAAGGGAATTATATTTGCACAAAACTCCTAGAGTTTTTGAAAGAGTTTGACTTAGCAGGATTTAAGGAGGACATCACTGTAGATTGCCTGATCTCCAGGATTCATTGAAATAGATAGGCCAGGAGCAGCTTTAGAGAGTAAATATTATTCTGCACTAATCTAGGTTACATTTTTATCCAGAGATGACGTTAAGTTAAAAATATACCTTGGCAGGACCTCCACATGTTAGGTCAGGCCTGATAGTGGGTGTCTGGTTTGTGATTGGTGCTGTGAGAAAGATGCAAAGAATTACACAGAAATTACATTGGAAAATATAGTTTATTTAGGAAGTAAATTAGAGAGAGAGAAGGGAGAGGAGATTCACCTTTCCAAGGTATGGGAGGGGGCCAAAGCTAGGAAACATGGCGACCATAGCTCAAAGAGCCACGTGGACACACCAGAGTTTAACAAAGCAATTGTGAAGGGTGAGAGAAAGAGGAAGAGGAAGAGGAAGGAGAAGGAGAAGAAAAAGAGGAAGAGAAGAGAAGAGAAGAGAAGTGACATAAGGTAAAAACATGGCCTGGCTACAGCTCAATATGCACATATGGTCTGGCCAGTGCTTAGCAAGTACTGTTTGAGGTTGAACACATTTTACACTTTGCCTTTGATGGGGATAGGTCATTAAGGTGATTGGGGGGTGGTCTGCTACATGTCATCACGAAGGGCAGGTAAGCACAGGTACTGACATCAGGTGATGAACGGCAGGCAGATGGGTGGGTAAGTCATATGATTGCTGCCATGGTGACGGGTCTGTCTGGGTCATGAAGGTCACAAAAGGACTGATTAGGTAACTTGGGTCTTATGGGTGGAGGCAAATACTTAAAATAGAAAAGCTAATTAGTACAAAACAAGCTGGGGAGGGGGTTGTAAAACAATTATCAATACTACCTCTAAGAAACCTTAAGTTCTGTCCTTGGCTAGTGATTAAAGGGTAAAGTAAAGTGAGCTGTTAGAGAAACGTGACAATACTTAGCAATGTTAAAATGGCTGCTCTTTGGCTATATTAACTCCATGTTATGTCCTTTCAGGTGATTTCTTAGATTTCAGATTAGGACATAATATGGAACAAACAGAGTATTATATTATGTATTGGGAAGTGTGGGGTTAGCAACAGGACTAGTCTGTGACTTTTCCACCATGAAACACATCAGTGCACAAAATGTATTATAGGGGCTGTTAGGTTGTAAGACCTCTAGAAAATCATTAGCTGCAAGTTCTGTACCCTTAGACTAGAATGCCTAATTTGTAGTGTGCTCAGATCAAATAAATGATCATAAATTAGTAGTTAAGGTTACGGGTTTTTGATTTTAGATTAGCTCTTATTTCCTTACAATTTAGCTCTTTTCTAGGATTTATGTTTATAAGCCATTTTTAAAAAAGCAAAAGGGAATAAAAAGGAAGTTAAACGTAGCAAAGTGGTGGACACCGTGATGCTTTATAGAAACATATAAAACTAGATGTCACGATAAAAAGTGATTTAAAAAGAGGAGAGAGAACAAAGGAGATCAAGAAAACAAAGAATGATGACAGTGAATCGGCCTAACAGAAAGTGATAGAGCTAGAAGAGAGATAAGGGAATTGATTGAGATCTGAAAAGCGCTTTTATCTGCTTTGAATTCTCTAATTTTTCCATTCAATATGCATTGTCTTACAGTTTTGTAAAATTTGTTGAGTTTGGCAAATATTCCAAACAAGGATGGCCATATACAGTATTCAAGGTCACCTTTCCCATACTCTGTGCTGACTGCTGAAATTAGCTGGAATGCTGATAATAGAACAGCAGTTTCCAGGATTGACAGAGGCTCTACAATTACCATTTTCCCTAACAAAGCCCTAGTTTGCTGATGATCAGACCATTGAAAAAAGAGACTATCTTTTAATTTATCCTTTTTTTTTAATTTAAAGGAAGACTACACTTTTGAATGGAAAAGTAGGCTTCCCTTGTCTCTTTAAAAAATGTATATTTAGGTTAATTCCCTGTTAATCTTAATCTTGATGCTATGCATATATCTTTTATAAATTAAGTCACTAAAGGATCGAAAGTACTTCCTTGTTTGTTTGCCATTAACACTCATTAAACAAAACAAAGCCAGAAACACAGTGTTTTGGGTCTAGGCTTAGTAAATTCTCCACAATAAACACGTAATTGATGACAGTCTTATTATATAATCAGCCTAGTGAAATTTCTGGCCTTTTCATTTTTGTACAGCTCTCCTTTAGCATTGTTGTTGAAGTGATAAATAATATCAATTGACAACACTCAGAACCAACCTCAGTTTCGTCCCAATTGTTTGCCTTTTCACACCTCCTAAAGCCCCATCCAAGTTTGGCAAGAGGCTGCATCTTCTGAATTTGAGTCTTGTTTCTACAGATTTCTTCACCTCTTTAAACCTCAGATCTTCATCTATGTAATAGAGGTAATAATATATCTTATACCTGGCTGTTGAGAGTAATAGAATAACAGGTACTAGCTTCTTTTCTGAATCAAGCACCTGTTCTAAAACTAACACATAAATTCCAACTATTGTTTCCCAATTTTTTAGCTCTAGCAATTTCCACGAAGCCTCTGTTTGGGAAAAAAAAGGCAAAAAACTTCTAGAAGGAATGATTATTTTTCTTTAGTGTATTTATGCTAGATTATAAATTCTGTAAAGCAAACTCTAAGGACATAAAACAGAGAAAAATGCTTATACTATTTAGAAATAAATGCAGAAATAGATATATATGGAAACAATATTAATATAATTATCATTATAAATAGCTGTAATTATCTTCCACTGAAGGCACAAAGTGAGTAAAATGCAAATAATCGGCTTCTTCTCCACAAACCCTGCAACACACATACAGAGTTGTCTCTACAAGGTGACTTCCAAGACAAGGTTTACACCCGCCTTTAAGGAACCAAAAAAGACATTGCTGATTGTTGAACAGGTCTTATTTAAGTTCAACCTGACTGATCAGCATTAATGCAAAAATAGCTTTGGAATCTATGTTAAGAAAAACTTTCTGCTTTTTAAAAAAATGTGCACATATTTATACCAGACTGGAAAAGAATGAACTGACATCATGTATGTATTGCAAAAAAGAATAGCAGAAACCATTTAAAATTCTACTTGTACTCTAAGGAATATAATTTATTCTGGCATAATTCAGTGCTCCTCATTTATTGAAATAGCCACAGATTCACTCTGTTTTCATCATGAACGACTCTTCTTTAAGCCTTCATATTTTAAAATATATTTTAATATTTTACCTTTAATTGTGATGGAATTTTAACTCAATACTATGTTAATTCCAAAATCTTTCTGAAGGCAGCTGCTTACTTCTCTGCAATTTATGGTCTTTTAAATCTACTCAGATCAGCTTTGAAATATATAATTATGCAGGTTTAAAAATCATTTGTAATAATCATATTTCTGTCTCATATTTTAGATATGAAAGTAGCAACATTCAAACTACATCACTAATGTTATTTGGAGTGAATTTTAAAAAAAAAACTGCATTACTAGTCTATTTTTTTCCTTTAATATTGTTACCATGAGATCACACAAAGAATTTTTTTCCCTAGAGACTAGTCTTTGAATTCAACAGCTAGTAGTATTAAATGGCTATTGGGGGTTGGAGGGAGGCCTAAACATGTAGAGAGAATACAGGACTAAACAGAAACTCTGGCAGAAAGAAAATCACCTCATGCACTGTTTATTGCAACACGAGTATGGCAAATAAACAGTACATGATCTCACTTGTACCTTAAAACAACTCACTAAGACCTTTCTCTACTGAATAAACAATGAAGGACTTTAACTGTAACACTATTGAATTCATTGTGGCTATCTTAGTGTTTATGTCAATTTTAGTTGGGATGTATATATACGTATAAATTAAAAGCTTTTCTGTGTTAGTATGGGGTAAAACAGCTGCCATTTAAGATAGGGAGCTTTAACAGCATATAGTAATATGTGGAAAAGGAATTATTTTTTCCTATTGGCTTCAAATAGAGTCAAAAGACTTTATCTGTGATAAGCAGATTTTTAAACAAAGAGTTACGAATATGAAGGCCTATGTAGGGAACATTTTCTTCTAGATCCCTTTTCACGGTTTCAAATTGGCTTTTATTTCCCTCTCATTTCTATGATATTTACATTCAGGTAGCTGAATCAGCAAAGGAGTTATTAGAACAGGCTAGTAATGGAAATGATTTGCTCAGGGACCCCTGGCAGGGAAAGCTTCAATACAGTGGTACACTGCTAAATGATCTGCATGCTGGTGGGGCGAGGATATCACAGTTCTATGTTCTCCTTTCCCCCTCCAGCTCCTCCTTCTGTTCCTACAGATGGAAATAGACTCACCAAAACTTAATACTGACATGGAGAATTATCAGTTTTCACATAAATTCTTTAAGCTACTATGGGACAATATTTTCCAGCCTATATAAAAACCTAAGATAGTCCCCTCCCTGCCTCTGTTGAATTTTTGTTTTTTAGATTGGAAAATATAGCTTATTTAGAAAATAAATGAGAGAGAGAGAGACTGATTTTCCTCTCCAAGGGAGGGGAAGAGGGCTAAGGCTAAGAAACATCATGGCAGCCATAGATCAAAGACCCATGTGGACACACCAGAGTTTAACAAAGCGATGTCTAGAAAGTAAATTAGAGAGAAAGAAAGAGATGTTTAATTTTTAATATTGTCAATGATGTCACAATGTGCAGTGAGCTTATTCTGTAATATAGATATCTTGAATTAAAAGGAAAGCCTTTTGTTTTAACATGAAAAATAAACATGTCAATTAAATCGAAAGTGAACAATGAGCTATAAAAGGGAATGCAAGTGAAATATTAAATAAATTGAGCACTTTTCTTTACCTAGACTATTGAGCTCCAGACACCTCAATCTAGTTTCTGTACCTCCTACTTAGGAATATAGTAGACTTGTTCTCTCTTTAGGGTCTTAGCACTGACAGTAGCTGGTTTCCTTACTATTGAGATGTCAGTTTAAACCTACTTTCTTTCTTTCTTTTTTTTTTCTTTTTGAGTCAGAATTCTTATTGTCTCCCAGGCTGGAGTGCAGTGGCATGCTCATGGCCACCGCAGCCTCTACCTGTTAGGCTCAGGTGATCCTTCTGCCTCAGCCTTCCAAGTAGCTGGAATCACAAGTGCACGTCACCATGCCTGGCTAATTTTTTGATTTACTGTAGAACGAAATCTTGCCAAGTTGCCTGGGCTGGGGCAATCCTCTCACCCCAGCCTTCCCAAGTGCTGGGATTATAGGAGTGAACCACTGCACCCGGCCTTTTCCTCTTTTACTCAAGAAAATGGCACGTCTTTCTTTTGCAAGATGGTAACATCCTAGCTAGATAGTCTGTGAACATAGAAGATTGGAAAGGAAAGAATACAAATGATGACCCTACTACTAAGATGACACTAGCATATATCAATCTGGCATACATTCCCTGAAAAACCCTCTTACGTCTATTATATTACCCTATGTGAAAGCAAGCTCACAAACACTGGAAATAATCAACTGGTAACTTGCAAATAGAGTTACATGTTTAACTCAATCAAGGAATTAATGGATGGAGTCCATCTTGTGTTTGGTTTTGTTTCAAAATGTATTCATGTTGATTTAGACATTTGAAAAAATGGTACAGTATCTACCATGTGAGTAAGGCCTTGATTGGAGGCAGTCATTATTATTATGATAAAGAAGAGAAAGAAATAGTGGGAAGGATGATGACAAGGGGAAGAAAAGAAAGAGTAGCGGGAGGAAGAGAAGAAGGCAGGGAGGAAACTCTTGAAGATATTGAAGACAACGGAGAAATAGTTGCTTTTAACAAATTGCTAAACTTTTTTTCTAAATCAAGGAACCCTTTTCTCAGAAAAGTAATATACAGAAGTTTGTATATGCTGCTATGCTTTCTACAAAAAATTTAAATAACTGCAGTTACCAGAATTAAATACCTACAGACACCTTAAAAATTTTAACAATTAAGGAAAAAAAAGTCTTTTAGAGTTGTTTCCCCAAAATGAATGTGTACTGGTAAGATTCCATGGATTTTAGAGTACTAAGTGAAAGAACATTTAGGGAAATAAATTCATGCAGATTGTTGAGGCATAACTTGTTATTGCCCTGGAGATGTAAAACCACTCTCATTTTTAATTTATTTTTGTTAATGAACACATATTTAATATGGTAGCACCATTCTACATGCTTCAGCACTTATGCCACCTTTAAAAAAAAAAGGTTTTCCAAGAAGTAGCTAATCATCTAGGCTCTAGGCATACTTTTCCTAGGAGAACATTGAAAATTAACACAAAAAGAACACAGATGTGCCTTCATTAGATGAAAAATACCAAATTGAATGGATAACATAAGAGGCACAGTCTCATGCCCTGAATCGGAAGAGCAGGTGAATCATATTATTGCAAGTACAGCACTAATCTGGATTTACAAGTACAAGGAAAGGAGTTACTTTTCATAGGTAATCTAGTGCTACAGCTGTTTATTCTAATCTCACCAAGGTATGATATTTCTAAAAGATTCAAGTTCATGCATAAGCCTTACAAATTGAGATATGAATCTCTCTTAAGCAGGTCCTTACGGTTTACATTCAGTGTTTTTTTGTGTTCCCTTATCAAAGATATAAACCTTTAGAGATTTTATAACTTGACATCTAAATAATGAAACATCCTAACACTCTCTCTCTTAAGACAAGTGTTTAGGAAAAGAAATTTTCCAAGTGTGTACTTACTCTAAGCAGTCAGTAACACCCTGACCTATATTTTGAGGCTGCATTTTATGCAGATATGGGTACAAATAGTACTGCTTCAAAAAATTTATGACATATAAAAAATATTGAATGAACTACACACGTTAGCATAACCATTTGAATTCAGGGAGAATATTCAGGAAGAAATTCAATTTTGTCCTGCTTGTGGTTCTTCAAGTCTACTTTTAGTTGGTATCTTTCTTGAGTAGTTGCTCCAGGGTTTGCACTAAATATATCACTTAAACTTTTCCAACATATAATGCTTTGGCAAAACTGCAAATAATTTTATTTATTTGGGCATTTTACTTACAGACAGGATTTAAAAACCAAAAAATTAATGCTTTTGATGTCAACAACTAAATACAAGATTAACTATATCAAAAGGTGACTAGAAAAATTTTGACTTTTCTCCATATGTTGAGTATCAGTAAAAAAAAAAAAAATTTTTTTTTCTTTTATAGTTCTCAGGAATATTCATCCACTGCATTACTTTTCATGAGCAGAGATTCTCAAATATATAGGTGACATAAATATTTTTCATTGTGTCTGCATGATTCTGGCAAACATTTAAGATGTCTGAATAACCAATGTCATCTTATTTTAGATTAGTAACAAAATAAAAAATAAAATTTGTAGATTAAAGATAGCTTCATAAATTTAATGTTTATTAAATAACACTCATGCAGATATACTGTTAAATTATCGGAATATTAAAATATTAACTAATAGTTGGGTGTGGTAGTGTGTGCCTGTAGTTCCAGCTACTTGGAAGGCTGAGGCAGAAGGATTGCCTGAGCCCAGCAGATCAAGGCTGTGGTGGCTGTGAGCGTGCCACTGCTCTCCAGCCTGGGCGACAGAGTGAGACTCCAACTCAAAAAAAAAATTAACAAATTTTTTATTAAACTTAAATAATACATTTTGTATTATGCTTCCACTTGTCCAACGAAGTTAATATAGCTAAACAAGACATATCTTTTAGAACCCAGGCCAGATAACATTCCTGAATTCTTGCCTGAGGATCCACCCCTTTAATTTTCATTATTTATTATTCTGTTATAGACTACAAAACATTTCATTTTGCATTTATTGCAGTATTCACACAGTTTAGTAATTGCCTATTTATCTTATCGATTCATCTTTCTTTCGAAGTTTTCACCTCTTGATTGTATTTTAAATTTTTTCATAGCTTAGCACTATGCATTGCCAATGTTTAGTAAAAGTTTGTGAATAGCCGCGCTCGGTGGCTCAGCCTGTAATCCCGCGCCTTTGGGAGGCTGAGGTGAGTGGATTGCCTGAGTCTGCGGGTTCGAGACCCTCCTGGGCAGCGAGACCTCATCTCTACAATAAATCAAAAAATTAGCCGGGCGTGGTAGCGCATGCCTGTAATTCCGGCTACTAAGGCTGAGGCGGAAGGATTGCCGGAGCCCGGCAGGTCGAGGCTGCGGTGGCCGGGAGCGGCCACTGCACTCCAGTCTGGGCGACAGAGTGAGACTCCAACTCAAAAAAAAAAAAAAAAAAAAAAAGTTTGTGAATATGGAAATAGTTACCTTTGTATCTAGCTCCTGATACACAGCAGTCACTCAATAGCTTTGTGTGAACTGTAACGGTTAATTTTATGCCTCAACTTAGCTGAGCTAAGGGATGCACAGATAGCTGGTAAAATAGTATTCTGGATGTGTCTACGAAGGTGCTTCTGAAAGAGATTAGCATTTGAATCAGTACACTTAGGGAATATCTCCCTTAACAATGTGAGCAGGCATCCTTCCATCCATTGAGAGCCTGACAAGAACAAAAAGACTGAGGAAGGTGAAATTCCTCTCAATTTCAGCTGGGATATTCATCTTCTCCTGTCCTTGGATATTGGCACTCCTGGTTCTCAGTCTTTAGACTCAGACTAGGACTTAAACCATCACTGCCTACCCTCCTTGTTTCTAACCCTTTGAACTTCTACTGAATTATAACATCAGCTTCTTGGTGTTTCAGCTTGCAAGTGGAAGATCATGGGATTTCTTGTCCTCCATAATAGATCAGCCAATTTCCATAACAAATCTCTGTCTCTCTATATATGCATATACACTTTTATACATATATTCATATATAGCCTATTTCTATATGTCATATGTTAATATATATTTTTATGTGAATCTATATCTCCTGTATACATACATATATATATTTTTTTTTAAGTTCTTTTTTTTTTTTTTTTGAGTTGGAGTCTCACTCTGTCGCCCAGACTGGAGTGCAGTGGCCGCTCCTGGCCACCTGCTGGGCTCTGGTGATCCTTCCGCCTCAGCCTTCCGAGTAGCTGGAAATACAGGCGCGCGCTACCACGCCCGGCTAATTTTTTATTTATTGTGGAGATGAGGTCTCGCCAAGTTGCCCAGGTGGGTCTCGAACCTGCTGGCTCAGGCAATCCACTCACCTCGGCCTCCCAAAGTGCTGGGATTACAGACTGAGCCACCAAGTCCGGCCCATACATATATTTTAAAATATACAATCATTTGCCACTTAACAATGGGGGTATAGTCTGAGAAATGCATTTATAGAAAATTTGATCATTGTGGGAACATCATAGAGTATACTTACACAAACCTTGATGGCATAGCCTACTACACAGTAGGCTACTTGGTACAACCTATTATTCCTAGACAGTAAACCTGTATGATATATTACTGTACTAAATACTGTAGGCAATTGTAGCATAGTGCTTAAGTATTTGTTTTCCTAAACATATCTAAACATAAAAAAGGTATAGTAAAAATACTATAGAACTGGGAGTTGCTGTGAGTGAGTCAGTAAGTGAGTGGTGAGTGAATGTTAAGGCCTAGGATATTACTGTACACTACAGTAGATTTTATAAACACAGAATACTTAGGCAACACTACATTTATAAAAAAATTATTTCTTCAGTAATAAATGAGCTCCTCTGGAGGAACTCAAATCATTCTACAAAAAAGATACCTGCACACATATGTTTGTTGCAGCTCTATTCACAATAGCGAAAACATGGAAGCAACCAAGTTGCCCATCAAGGCTGAACTGGATAAAGAAAATGTGGTACATATACACAATGGAATATTATGCTGCCATAAAGAAGGACAAATATATGGACTTCACAGCAACTTGGATGGATCTGGAGTCAATCATACTCAATGATCTATCACAGAAACAATGCTTATACTTAACCCTGAGTTGTACCCCACATCTTTATAATAAAAAAAAATAAATGAACTTTAACTTACTGTAACTTTTCTACTTTGCAAACTTTTTTTTTTTTTTTGAGTCAGAGTGTCTGTTACCCAGGCTGGAGTGCAGTGGCACGCTCACAGCCTCAACCTACTGGGCTCAAGCAATCCTTCCAACTCAGCCTTCTGAGTAGCTGGAACTACAGGTGCATGCCACTATGCCTGGCTAATTTTTTGCTTTATTGTAGAGAGGAGGTCTCGTCAAGTTGCCCAGGCTGGTCTCAAACTCTTGAGCTCAGGCAATCCTTTTGTCTCGGTCTCCCAAAGTGCTGGAATTACAGGCTTAAGCCACCGCGACCGGCTAACTTTTTAATTTTAAAAAACTTTTTTTTTTTTTGGTGATAACACTTTGCTTAAAATAAAACACATTGTACAACTATGCAAAAATATATTTTATATTCTTATTCCATAAGCTTCTAACTTTTTTTATTTTTTTTACCTTTTAAAACTTTTTAAAATAAAAAACTAAGATAAAAATACACACTTTAGGCCTATATAGGGACTGGATCATTAATATCACTGTCTTTCAATTCCACCTCTTCTCCTACTGGAAGTTCTTCAGGGGCAATAACACACATGGAGCTGTTATCTTCTATGATAACAAAGCCTTTTGGAATACCTCTTGAAGGACTTGCCTGAGGCTGTTTCACAGTTAACGTTTTTTGATAAGTGGAAGGAGTACACTCTAAAATAATGATAAAAAGTGTAATAAATACATAAACCAATAACAGTCATTTATTATTATTCTTTTTTTGTTGTTTTTTGAGTTGGAGTCTCACTCTGTCACCCAGACTGGAGTGCAGTGTCACGCTCCTGGCCACCGCAGTCTCAACCTGCTGGGCTCCGGCGATCCTTCAGCCTCAGCCACCCAAGTAGCTGGAACTACAGGTGCACACTACCACACCTAGCTAATTTTTGATTTATTGTAGAGATGAGGTCTTGCCAAGTTGCCTGGGCGGGTCTCGAAACTGCGGGCTCAGGCAGTCCACTCACCTCGGCCTCCCAAAGTGCTGGGGTTACAGGCTGAGCCACTGAGCCCGACCTATTATTATTCTTAAGTGTTTTATACTGTACACAATTGTATGTGCTATCCATTTATATGACTGGTAGTGCAATAGATTTGTTTACACCAACCTCACCACAAACATGTGAATAATGTGTTGCACTACAATATTACAATGTTATGAGGTCATTATGCGATAGGAGTTTTTCAGCTCTAATATAATCTTCTGGGGCTACCATTATATATGTGGTTCAACATTGGCCAAAACATTGCATTGCAGTGCATGACTCCTTTCAGTACGAAGCGTGCAAGTCTTCGGTCTGGTCTACAGATAATGCTACACAATACTCATGCACAGCCTGATAGTGGATGACTCTAGCACTACAGCACCTCTTCAGAATTTCTTTGAAAGACAATGTTATAACAGAAGTCCTCCCAGCAGGCAAAGCATCCTGAAGTGTACCTGGTTTTGAACTTTGCTTAGAAGAAATAGCCAGATGTGTGACTAAATAACAATTCGTGAGCTATAGCCAATGACTTTGCTGGATGGTCAAGACCAGGAAGGAACATGATTGAAAAATTAGTGATGAAGAAATATGGGGGAGAGGTACATGGAAAGATCTCTGCATAGGCAAAGATACATGAAGATATGTGTGTCCTATATAAATGCTCACCAAAGGCTAATCTCAGCAGAGGAAAGTTTTATTAATCAAGTGGATAGGATGACCCGTTTTGAGGATACAGGTTAGCTTCTTTCTCTAGCCACTCCTGTCATCACTCAATGTACTCTTTAAAAAGTGGCCACAGTGACAAAGATGGAGATTCGATATTGGATCAGAAATATGGACTTCCAGTCAACAAGGCTGACCTTGATATGGTCACTACTAAGTGCCCAATCTGCCAGCAACAGAGACCAACACTGAACCCTAATATGGCACTAAGTCCTGGGGTGATGAGCCACTTAACCAGTGCGAGATTAATTATATTGGATTGCTTCCATTATGGAAAGGGTAGTGTTTTTTCCCTGCTGAATAGACACTTACTCCAGATACAGATTTGCCTCCCGTGCAATGTTGCTGCCAAAACTACCTTCTATTAAATTACAGAATGCCTTATCCATGGTATACCACTGAATATCATTTCTCATCAAGTAATTCATTTTACAGCAAAAGAAGTGTGATAATAAACCCCCGCTCATGAAATTCACTGGTTTTACCATGTTTTCCATCATCTTGAACCACCTGGCTTAATAAAACAGCGGCATGGCCTTTTGAAGACTCAATTATAGCACCAGCTAAATATAACAACTTGTAGGGTTGCGACAAGGTTCTTCCGAAGGTTTTATATGTTCTGACTCACTATACACTATGAGAGGAATCCAAAAACACTGATATTATTTTTTTGGAAGGAAAGTTCCCCTACTAGACAAGTGTTCTAGGAACCTATTGGCATCAGTGTATCAGTGTACCAGCTATGGTTGTTGTGAGAGGCTGCATTCGGCTTCAGTGAATTTATCTACTTATATATTTATTTATTTAGAGTCAGATTCTCACTCTGTCACCCAGACTGGAGTGCAGTGGCACCTTCACGGTCACTGCAGCCTCGACCTGCAGGACTCAGGCAATCCTTCTGCCTCAGCTTTCCAAGTAGCTGGAATTACAGGCATGCACTACCAAGCTCAGCTAATTTTTTAAATTTATTGTAGAGACAAGGTCTTGCCAAGTTGCCCAGGCTGGTCTCAAACCCCTGGGATCAGGCAATTCTCTTGCTTCTGCCCCCCAAAGTGCTAGGATTACAGGCTTGAGCCACCTCACCTGATCTTCAGTGAATTTTTTTCTTTGGAGATTATTTCATGTTTGCTCATTTCCTGATGGGTTATTCACATGAATAATACCCCCACATTATGCTGAGTGTTCAGCAGTTTTTGACCAAAAACGGCATTACCCTCATGCCCCTCCCTCTCTGTTCACCTGATCTCCCCCCAAGTGACTTTTTTTTTTTTCTGGATGGAAAAAGTCTTCAAAGGGAAATGTTTTGTCAATGTGGATGGGTGAAACAAAAAATGGCAACAGCACTAAAAGGCATACAAATTGACAAGTTCAAACAGCTTTCAGCAGTGGGAAAAAACATGTTAATTGCATCAAATGGAGAGTACTTTGAAGGCAACTGAAATTTACACATGTAAGAATAAATACACAATTTTTAATAAATAAATTCCAGGCTGTTTTGGATCTCCTTTCATATATGATGCTGTTTCTCTGACAACCAGGATTCACAGGTCCAGTAATCAAGGGAATGGCACCACACCTTATTATCCCTAGAGACAAACTAGCAAAAGTTAAGCTTCCTGTTCCCAAGGCTATGTTCTGCTAGCTTAGAGGTCTTAATTCCAGAGAGAGGAATACTTCTACCAGGAGATATAACAATAATTCCACTGAGCTGAAAGTTAAGACCGCCACTGGGCCACTTTGAATTTTTCATGCTTCTGAGTCAATAGGTGAGTTATAGTGTTGACTGGGGCAGATTAATCCAGAGTATCAAGGGAAATGGACTACTAGTTCACAATGGAGGCAAGGAAAAGTAAGTGTGAAATATAGGAGAGCACCCAGGGTGTTTCTTACTGTTATCATGGCCTGTGAATAAACAAACAAACAAACAAACAAACGAAAAACTACAGTAACTCAATCCAGGAAGGACTGCTCATGACCTCAAACATTATTTCTTTGTATATGAGGGTATTTCTGGAAAAGATTCGCATTTCAGTTAGTACATGAGTAAAGAAGATCATTCTCACCAATGTGGGTTGGCATCATCCAGTCTGTTGAGGGCCCAAATAGAACAAAACAAAACAAAACAAAAAAAAAGGAGGGGGAGAAGGGTAAAATTGCTCTCTGTTCAACTGGAACATTCATCTTTCCTGCCCTCAGATATCCATGCTCCTGAATTTCGGGCCTTCAGATTTAGACTAAATTACACCACCAACTTTCCTTGTTCTCCAAACTTACAGATGGCAGATCATGGGACTTCTTGGTCTCCATAGTCCTGTGAGCCAATTATCATAATAAATCTTGTCAGATTTATATGTGTGTGTGTGTGTGTGTGTGTGTGTGTGTGTGTGTGTGTGTGTAATTTTCATATCCTATTGGTTCTGTTTCTATGAATACATGGGCTGAATGAATAAATGAATGAATGCCATCTGCTTTTTGAATAACTGTAAAGATACATTTCTCAGTTAACACATGACTCATAAATATCGAGGTTTAGTAGAAAATAAACCCCATACAAAAATCTTTTAAAAATTTGTTCAAAATGTCAAGAATTTGTTTTTGCTTTTCAGAAAAGCCAGTGAAAATAGTTTGAAACTCTATTCCCTGTTGTACTTTTTGCATCTGCTTCTATCATTGAACATATTGTTTTGTGCTTTTACCAGTGACTTATTCTTCATTTAATAAATATTTATTGAGGTTCACTATGTGCAAGACACTCTTCTAGGCACAGGGGAAAATATAAATATTCCCATTCTCAGAATATTTTATATTACTGGGGAAAACAGACAATAAACAAGAATAAATACAAAGAATATCCAGTGTTTTATATGGTGATAAGTGCTAGAGAAAATTAAAGCAGTCTTGGAAGGAAGCTTGGAAGTGAATGTGAGAATGTGTGCCGAATGATGTTACTATTTTAGATGCAGTGGCCAGAGATGGGGTCAATGAAGTGACATTGAGCAAATTCAGAAAAAAGGTAAGAAAGGGCCTTCTCTTTTTAAGAAGAGAATCCACAGAAAGAACTGCAACAACAGATAGTGCTGAAGGGTGAGTCATGCGATGATTTTCATTTTCAGTGAGATGGGATGTCACTGGATGATTTTAAGCAGAATAGTGTCATGATGTGTCTTAGATTTTAACATGATAGCTCTGCCTGCTGAGTTGAGAATATACTATAAGGGGCAAAGGTAGATGTAGAAATCAGTTATACAGCTATTGAAATAACCAAGGTGTAAGATGACAGTAGCTTAGACCAGGACATAGCAGTGGAAGTCTTGAGAAATAGTTAAATACTGTATATAGAGTGAAGACAAAGCCAATAGGACTTGCTGACACATTAGATGTGTATTACAAAAGGAATAAAAGCTAAGAATGACATAGAGTTCTTCAATACAAACAACTGGAAGAATAGAGATGTCATTGACTAAGACAGGAAGACTACACACAGAATAGGTTTTGAGAGGAATTCCAGAAGGCTTTATATATGTTAAGTTTGAGATGCTTTTATATACAAGCAGTTGGACATGAACTAGGAGTTCAGGACAGGAGATAGAAATTTGGATGTTATTATCATTCAGATAATATTCTGAGCACATGGGCTCAACAAAGACATGAGTAATAGAAAACAAGTTTAAATCTCGAGTCTTGGAATACTCCAAATGTAGAGGCCATGGATGTGAGTTAACTCCAGCAAAGGATACTAGAAAGTGCATAGAAATAGAAAGTTAGAAGTAGATTGGGAACTGTGGTGTCCCAGAAACCTAAGATGGAATGAATGTTTCAAATAAGAGATGGCCAAAATTATCAGGTTTATAACATAATCACTTTTGGCTCTTATTTTTCCTCATCATCTATATCCAATCCTCAGTATTCCTTTGATTCCTTCTATAAAATGTAACCATGTGTGTGTTTCATCAGAGAAAAACTGGACATTTTGGACCTTAAAAGACAATCTCTACCTACACTTGTCTCTAGTCACCTTCAACCTCAACCATACAAGTGATATGCAGAAATACCTGGCACCCTTCACAATAGAGATTTCTAAACATTTGTACATGCACATTCTGTGAGGATAAAGGAGGAAATCTTGAGAACTGAGAAAGCTTTAGGTATAGCTTCTGCCACAAACTAACAAGGTGAGCTACCAGATCAACCACAAGAATGAGGAACAAAACAGCACCTTCCAGAACCACATAAGGAGAGGAATTCTAGGAAACACAGTTCCAGTTTTGCAAGATAATACAGTCTGAAGTCACCCCATTCCAGTATCCACCAGAATAAAATAAGGACTGAGAGTCAACTATTGTAATTTGTATGTCATAGTGATATGTACTTTTCAGGTCAGTCTGGACTTTGAGAGAGTGACAGCTTAATGGGTTGGCCAGGCGAGCCCCAGAGAGGGTCAGCTCAACAGGCTGGTAAGGCTAGCACCAGAAATGTTGGCTCTAATGGGCTGGCAAGCCAAACCCGGAGAATGTTGCAGCTCCCAGAAGTGTCTCAGCTTCAGAGTCTCTCCTTTTTCCAACAGCTCTCCCAGTTCTGCCAGCTCTATGGGCTGGCAAACCAGACTCCGGGGTGGACGGCTCTGACAATCTTCTGCAGCTTTTCAGTCAGGGTTCTTTTCTCATGCCCAGGAGGAATGAAGGGCACTGACAGCTGGAAAGTGAGAAAGCAGGATTTTTTGAGAGGACAGAAAAACTCCCACAGTTGGAAGGGACCCCAGGGGGTAGCCAGTCTGGGACCAAAACCTGGTACATATATAGCCCTAAGCTGTGAGCTGATTGGTCGACACCAGCTGTGTTGATTGGTCAGTACTAAGGCCCAACTTATTTACCAATGCAAGTGTATTAGCCTGAGAGGCCTGCAGGAAGTTCGCTAAGTTGTTACCTGGGAACCCACCCTATCTGTCTGCCTAGCCTTTCTCTAGCTATTTCCTCTCTCAATAGTACTTCTACTACTGGATTGTGATTTCCTTGAAAAAAAAAACCCAAAAACTGCTAATATACCTTTTGTATTGCACTTCACATTGTATTCTACAATGACCATATCAATGGAAAGAATTTTTTCCCCCATCTTGGTTTCCTTAAAATTTGGCTTGTTTATCATCTCCAATATAATTTGTGTGTGTGTGTGTGTGTTGGAGTCTCACTTTCACTTAGGCTGGAGTGCAGTGGCACACTCACAGCCACTGCAGTCTCAACTCACTGGGCTCAGGTGATCCTTCCACCTCAGCCTTCCAAGTAGCTGGAACCACAGGCATATGCCACCATGCCCGGTAAATTTTTTGATTTATTGTGGAGGCAAGTTCTCACCAAATTGCCCAGGCTGGTCTCAAACTCCTGGGCTCTTGCCTCCACCTCTCAAAGTGCTGGGATTACAAGCATGAGCCACCACACTTGGCAATACAAATTTGTTGAATGACTAAAGTCCCTTCAATTTGTACTATTCTATGATTCTAAGTAAAGAAGTTTTGTAACTACTAAACAACACAAGATTGGTGAGAAGGGCAAGTTAATATAGACCTTCAAATAATTCTCATGTACCATGTTAGTGAATATGCTCTTCTATTATGCTTAGACTGCAACACATATTTAATGTCAGTTCAGAAAAAAGATAACTTATGAAAGATCATCAGAGACAAAAGCCTGTCAACAGTTTGAAAGAAAATAAGGACTCTTAAAGGAATAATGAACAATAATGTGTCTCTGTTGCATACAATTTTCAGGAAAAGATATAATGGGTAAATCTACAGTCACTTACTCCACTCCTTGTTTCACTTGAGCACATTTTGCTTCTACTAGTTACCAGGAATGTAATGATGAGCAAATCAGTCATGAGCCCACCATATAGTCTAGTGGGATTTAAAGTCTTTGTGAGAAAAGCTTGTGTAATAGGCAGAATTCTATGATGATACCTAATAACCCTCACTGTTGTATGATCCACTCCTTAATAGAACCTGTGAATAGAATAGATTTTACTTTCACGATTAGGTTATATCATACAGCATAGCTGATCTTAAGATAGGGAGGTTATCTGCATGGGCCTAAAAGAATTGCACAACCCCTTTTTTAAGCAGAGAGTTTTCTCTGATTGGTGGAAAAAAAGAAGTAAAAGATTTGGAGCATGAGGATTTGAAATTGCTGTAGCTGGCTTGAAGATGGAGGGAGCCACGTGTCAAGGAAACAGAATTTAGTCCTACAACTGTAAGGAACTGAATTTTGCCAACACTAATGAGCTTGGAAATGTATCTCTGCCCCAAGAGCTCCCAGATGAGAACTCAGCCTAGCTGACACCCTGATTTCAGGCTTGTGATATTGAGCAAAGGACTAGACACAGTTAGCCAAACTTCTGACCTACAGAACTGTGATAGAATAAAAAAGCATTTATCTTAAGCCACTGTGTTTATGGGAACTTGTTTTGCAGTGATAGAAAACTAATACAGCTTGTCTCTGCTCCACATGGCTGGGCTCGAGTCCATATATTGGGAGCTGGAGGATCTAATTCCAAGATGGCTCATCTACATGGTTGGCAAATTGGTGCTCATTGCATATGGGGTGCTAAGGGCTGAGGCTTTAGTTCTTCTCCATATGGGCCTTTACACCCGTTGCTTGGCTTCTTTACAGCAGGTGGCTAGGTTCCAAGAGCAAGAGCCGAGTTTGTAACCTAGTCTAGGAAATTACATAACATCATTTTCACCACATTCTATTGGTTGCAGCCATTGTAAAGATCTGCTAAAGTTTAATAGGAAGGGATATTGTTTTTACCATTCAGTCAGAACATCTTCAACCTCACATTGTAAGAAGTGCATAAGATGGAATATTTGTGGCAGCCATATTTGAAACATGCAATTACATAGTGATGTGATGACCCACTCTTATCTCAATATTCACTTTGTTTTTTAAATATTAATATTTGAAGGAAAGTTGGAAATGATGACAGTGAGAAAAGCACTGTTATACTCCAATTGTAGGCTGGAGATAAGAATGTGTTTGAATGTATGATATATACATATACACACAAAAGATTCATAATAACAAATGTGAAGAACATTTGCTAACTTCAACATTAACTTACATTTCTAGAAAAACCCAAGATATTAAAAACAGGCAGTGAGAATAAAAATTAAGATCTATTTGAATATAAATGTGCTATTTTAACCTTAGTTAACTTGGACAACTTGAAATATACTACTATTGTTTTCTTGAACACTTACTCGATATATGTGGCATTAATAATTTTCATACATTGCAGACTTTGGTGTGCTTCATATGTAAATGCTAAGAAACTAGAAAACTATTATTCACCCAGATATAAAATTTAGGCAACTGTTCCATTACAGAATTAAGTATATTACTTATACTTTTTTTCTTAGAAAGTGAATATAATTCAATATTGCTTTTAGTTTATGGAATATAATGGTCAGTAAATATAAAGCAATAACATTAGTCCTCAGTAAATCTAGACTGCATAAAACATACAAATTATTACTCTTCATCTTCTATATTTGAATGATTAAAAAATAATTGAGTCTCATTACTGAGTGAGCCAGACATAAGGAAAAAACTCTTCAATTGATGAAAGCACATGCATTCATTATAGAAGTTAAAATTTTGGTCAAATAGTGTATAGGTTTGTTAAAATATAAATGACTTCCATTTTACATAACTTCATAAGCCTAGAGTTTCAAAATATAAGAGAAGCTTTATATAAATGACAAAAACTAGGAAATGTATTTTTCACATTTTAATTACAATTCACATGTCTGTATCTCCTGCTGTGATGTTTTGTTAAAAAGAGATCTCATTTGTGAAACTGCCAGTATAGAAACTGACAGATGGTAAGACCAGTTTCCAACCTGCTATAATACTGGTTTAATATGGTTTAGATTATTTTATTAGCATTGTTTATTATTACTATCCATCTAAGTAGTAGAAGAATGCTTTACTATTATAGTTTTTACACAAATTTATTCTATTGCTATAATTAGATATATTTATATGATTTATATCCAGATTTAGTGTTAAGTTTTAGATCTTATCAATACACTATATTTAGGGATAACTTAACTGATGCTTTATTTTAAAGTGTGTCAAGTCCTATTTGGTCTAATGAAATGCCTAAAACCACATAGATGCCTGGGGCAATCAGAATAGAACAACTCAAAAGCCCAATTAAAAAAAAAGTTACTTTGATACAATCCATAGACCTCAACAAATTAACCATTCCTTAATTTTTAAAGATAATTACAATAGGAAAAAAATAAGTGCAGTAGTCTCTCTTTATCCAGTTATATTTTATTTTATGTGGTTTCAGTTACCTGAGGACAACTACAGCCTGAAAATATTAAATGGGAAATTTCAGAAATAATTTACACATCTTAGACTGTGTGTCATTCTGAGTAGTGTGATGAAATCTCATGTTTTCCTGCTCCATACAACCAGGGACATGAATCATTCCTTTGTCCAGGACACCCACACTGTATACTCTAACTGCCTGCTGGTCACTTAGCTCTCTGTGTTTAGAGCAGAAAAATCATTATATATATAGGTTTTGGTACTATTTATGGTCTCAGCATCCATTGGTGGTCTTTGAATGTATTCCCTAAGGATAAAGGGGAACTACTGTATTCAAACATAAAAATTATTCCATGTGAAGGCAAGAAATGCTGAAGTCATTTTCCCAAAAACCACATTAGTCACATATGGAGATGGAAACAAAGATAATACAATTATATAAAAGGAAAAGTTTCTAATGGTGAATCTATTTATAAAGATTTTCCTGTTTTATGTTGATAAACATTATTTTAATACAGTGTTCCTCCCTTAATAAAGAGATGCATAAATTCAGAGATCATGAATGTCAGCTCTTGCCTCCTTTCACCACTTGAGCTTTTTTAGCTCTTTAAACTGAGTAGTCTTACCTGGACATCCAGGATTACTTCAGTTGCTGGTAAGAGGTGTCTCTCTATGTCCTCTACTTTCTATCCTCTCAACCCATTAAATGGGCTTAGAATTAAATCACTTTGTAATCCTGGGACATGGCAGCCTAGATACAAGGACAGTGGCTTACATTCACCTTAATAATCTTGCTCCCAAGTAGGATGAATCCTAAGTGTCTTGTGTAGTTCCCAGATCAAAGACAGCTCATGCAGTGAATGTTTTGTCCCAGTTACCTGGGCTTAGCTTCTGCCTAGGTTTACTCATTAATAGATCCTGCTGTTCTGCCACTGAGTGGAATTTCTGCTATTAAAAAGACAGTGTATCAAGTATAGTAACTACTATGAGATTTCTGAAAAATGATTCCATCTAAATTCTTGTCTACTGTGTCCCATCTACCTAGAAGGTTGCCCATTTAAGAGTTTTCTATATTAAGATTGAGTTTGGCTTGGTGCATTAATTCACGCCTGTAATCCCAGCACTTAGGGAGGCCAAGGCTGGAGAACTGCTTGAGCCGTGGAGTTTGAGACCAGTCTGTACAACATAGCGAGTCCTCACCTCTACAAAAAAATGAAAAAAATTAGCTGAGTGTGGTGGTGCATGCCTGTAGTCCCAGATACTTAGGAGGTTGAGGTGGGAGGGTTGCTTGAGCCCAGAAAGTTGAGGCCACAGTGAGCCAGAATTGTGCCACTGCACTCTAGCCTGGGCGACACAGCGAGAACCTGTTTCAAGAAGGAAAAAAAAATGAATTTTTCTGTGCTCTTTGGACCCAGAACTGCAACTGAGTTAATTTGCACATCTATCTCACACTTTCTTACCAGCCCTTGGACTTGAACTAAGTACCAGTGTCAGCCTTGATCTCAATTAACTGCACCTGTTGCTTTAAGGGACCCATAATGCCACTTTCACGTTACAACAATTATCATAAAAGGATAATGTACCTCTTAGTAATATGGAAGAAGTCCAGCATGCTAATACCATATGTATAATATTTTCTTGAATTTCCTCTATTCCATTAGGCTAAAGCGAAGGAGGGAAGTGGTCTTCATCTAACTTTTTCCATAATGATTGACTAATCATGATAGAATATGAAGTAAATCAAAGAACAATAAATTACTAAGAAAGAAAAGTAGAAATGCAATTTCTGAATGATTAATGGCATTTAATCTGCAAACATTGTTTTGCAAATGTATTAAAGATAATTTACTTTCTAAAATGTCGTGTGACTGCTAATAGGGTTGGAAAAAAAATATTTCCCTTTCCTTCCCTGGGCTCTAATTTTATTTTTTAGGTAGCACTACTGAGGAATTTCTAATTTGGCTCATCACTTCAGTGGGAATTCAGTGCACATAAGGGGCACATATGTAATTGGCAACCTAATTTTTCTGCTTTCATCAAATGGTGCAATGCCAAATCTTCACTGAACTTGCCAGTTAAATACACTTGGGAACTAAACAGCAGCAAGCATATAAGAGATGAAAATGAACAAATTGGAAAGAGTCATTAACTTTCTGTTTTCCTATCACAACAAAAATTATATCATTGGAAGTGCTGCAAAGAGGGGAATTCTACTTGAAACATTAAACAATCTTAAAAGAGAATAATTCATTTTCTTAACTTCTAAAATGTGGTTCATTATAATTTATAAATGGGGTTTCTAGTGCAGATTTTTTTCCAACAAAAATATAAAATAGTTAAAATGAGTCTACCTTTTAGAAGTATGTTTTAGGACATATATTTCATATGTTTTTCTGGCCTAGTGAATATGAATCCTAGTCTTAATTTGGAAAGCAAAATTGTCAGAAAACTAAGCGAGAAATGTTGGCTTTATTTAATGCCTCAATGAATAAAGGCAATTGACAGATTGTCATGGTTCTCACTAATTATGAATGCAATTGAGAGTGTAAAAATTATAATCAGTTGTGGTTACCAAAAATGTCCTTGAAATATCTGGTCTAATACATAATTTTGAAGTAAGCAATAGTTATAATAAAATCACTGCTATCGTTATTGATGACAGTAAAATAGAGAGTGAACCAGGACATTGAAAGCACCCCAAACTTGCTAAATAACACTGAGCATCAACCTTCAAGGGGGACAGAACTTTTAAAAATGTTTCTTTATAATCCTTAATCCACATTCATTCAGTAATATCTCTTCTATAAAATTTTTCTTTTGAATGACAGCAGGTTTCTTTCAGTAAGGACTGTGGAGAAAAGTTTTCTATTTTCATTTGTAAGTTCAAGTATGTGAAGATTTTTAAAATCCTTGTCAGGCGGGCTCGGTGGCTCAGCCTGTAATCCCGCGCCTTTGGGAGGCTGAGGTGAGTGGACTGCCTGAGCCCGCAGGTTCGAGACCTGCCTGGGCAGGCGAGACCTCATCTCTACAATAAGTCAAAAAAATCAGCCGGGCGTGGTAGCGCATGCCTATAATTCTGGCTACTTGGAAGGCTGAGGTGGAAGGATCGCCGGAGCCCAGCAGGTTGAGGCTGTGGTGGCCGGGAGCAGCCACTGCACTCTAGTCTGGGCGACAGAGTGAGACTCCAAATCCAAAAAAAAAAAATCCTTGTCTAGCATTAAAAATTTGGCATTTTGTAAACCTTTCTTGCATTATCATAGGAAGGAGGAAGGTAGAAGGAAAATGTCAAAGGATTGTGGATCAACTGATTTTCTTTTTCTTTTTTTTTTTTTTTTTTG
>NW_007258454.1:252580-255099 GCF_000164805.1 Carlito syrichta | reverse complement strand
ACTCACCTCAGCCTCCCAAGGCACGGGATTACAGGCTGAGCCACCGAGCCCGGCAACTGATTTTCTAATAGTCAAAAAGCTCTAAGGAAACTCAATATTTTTAAAAGCTAGGCATTCTGAATGGGAGGCAGTATGAACACAAGAGTAAGACAGGTTGAGTTATAGCAGTTTCACTTAGTCTTTGTATAATCTCAAGTTATTTACTTACCCTCCCCAAATTTAACCTTCCTGATCTATAAAATTTAGGAAATAATAGTTGCTGCATAGGGCACACTATACATTCAGGTTGAGTTATAGCAGTTTCACTTAGTCTTTGTATAATCTCAAGTTATTTACTTACCCTCCCCAAATTTAACCTTCCTGATCTATAAAATTTAGGAAATAATAGTTGCTGCATAGGGCACACTATACATTACAATAACCTCTGTTCGTACATCTATTTTCTGATGCTTAATCAAAGAAGCTTTAGTTGCTCATATTTACACATTATCGATATGTTTTCCACTTGTCCTTACTCTCCTGCCCTTTCTTTTCAATATCACTGTTTTTTGCACACTATCACTAATATCTCTTCTTTATTAGGTCTTAATCATATGCTTAAACCATTTTTAATGGACGCTAAACTCTTTGTATGAGACATTGAAGAATTAGAAAAGAGGGACGTCAGTATGGAAAAGGTTAAGTATATGGAGAATACATAATGTGCTCACATATGGTAAAACTCTGAAGGTGTAGTAGTAGTCAGGAGCCATGAAAGAAGCTATGCCAACTGAATTGTCAACCTTGCTTCCTCCTCCCTAGCCTCTTCAATCTTACCTTCCTTTTGTCACTTTTAGGAAAGTCAAGAGTTTCTTATCTATACTAGAATACACAACAAAGACGAAGATTCATTCAAAAATTACACCTTGTTTTTACACCCCAAATAGCCGCATCTCTGAAGTCAGATCATGGCCAGTTAGATTACATAGAACACACTCGTGTGCGCGCACACACACACACACATAACCTTGAAGGAAGGTTGCTTGATTTCTGGAAGCTGTTCCTCAATATGGCAGTTCACCAGATCCCATGGGCAGGTGGCTGGTAAGAGGCTAAGAAAGGTGATGTCAAGTACATAAACAATGTTATCTACCTAGAAATGGTCCTACATTCTACCAGAAAGGGTTTTAAAAAATGGCACACACATACGACGAGTTAAATGTACCTAATTTGTGCTGTGTTGCCTGCTAAAGGTATACATGTACAGTAGTGGAGATAAACAAGGGGAGGGATGGGGAAGAGTTCAAGACCCCGCGCAGGTCTGGAAGGAAATGAGGCAGTGCAAGGCGCTGGAGGATCAAGGGACAATAAGTTATGTAAGCAACAGCACCGTGCATCAGAAGTCTTTTTGATTTCTAAACTGGCAAATTTTCTCCAGGGGACCATCAGTCAAATTGGTAGCTGGTTCGGTTTGGAATGCCTATATCGTGAAGGCCTTTACGTGCAGGAACACAACTTCCATGCTCGGTCACGGTAGCAAGTGCTCCCATTATCTTACAGAAGAATTGATTGCTGCAAATGGTTCCTGGGAGGTGTGACCTGCTTAAAGGAAAGAAGCCAGGTTTCTTTCCTTCCTTATTACCATGGAAGAAAGGACCTTGTCAGGATATGAATTGGGTGGGTGACACGGAAAAGTGGAGAACGAACCTCATCATCTCCTCGCTGAGAGATGGAAGAGAAAAAGGATAACCTCGGAAGCTTGGAGAGAAAAGACACAGGGCCGTCCCAGCATCCTCGCCGCCACTCTTCACACTCCCCTCTCTTGTCTTGACCTGCCCGTGCACTTGGACTAGACGTCCGCACGAGGATGGGCTAGGGGGACAGCCGAGTAGCACGGTGGGGGACACCGCCTCCTCTAAAATGAAAATTCAGCAGCGGGTCGGCCACCGGCGTGCGCGCGCGAGAGAGCAAGTCTGCGTGCGCGGGGGCCGGCGGACGCAGTGGGCCGGGCCCCGCCCTCGCAGCTGCCCCGCCCCAGCCCCCCTTCCCCCTCTATAAGGGCCGCGCTCGTCTCCGCCCTCCTCACAGCCCAGGAGCGCGGCCTGCCTGAGAGGTGGCTCGTGCGCTCCCCTCACAGTCACACTCCGCGCACTCACACACTTGGAAGCGCCTCCCCACGTCCCTCCCCTGCCCTCCTCTTGCTCTGCTCTTCTCTCCCTCACCGCTCATAGTCGCCGACCTACTGCCAATCCGCCTCCCTCTCTCTCTCTCCAACATGACTGACTGGGAAGCGGTGGCTCCGGCAGAGCCGCTCTGCGGGCGCAGGCAGGAGGAGCAGGAGGATTATTAAATCACGCAGCTCGACTCCGTGCCACTGGGAGTGGAGAGAAGGAGCCCAACAGCCAGGAAGGGGAGGGAGGGCAGAGGAGGGGGACCAGGAAGGACACCCCCGTGCCCCGAAGACATAAATCCCCGAGTGCCCGGGAGGAGCCTTAACAAGCGGCGCGGAGCCCTCAAGGTAGTAACGCCCCCGGTGCCCC
>NW_007258454.1:218019-252560 GCF_000164805.1 Carlito syrichta | reverse complement strand
TTGGCCTCTCAACTTCCCAGGCCTTTGAGGGTAGGTTTGCATATACTTATTCACCTCAGAACAGTGGCTAAATGGAGAACACATTAAAGTCATTGTAGAAAGATGCACCCACAAAAAGTAAAAATATGTCCTTGATCGATTAAAAAGGCACTAACTTATCCTCTACAAACTTCTTTAAGTACTCATTAGACATTTCCTAAGCAAGAAATCAACTTTTAAAATGTCAGTAACTTAACACAATAAAATGTGTTTGTTACTAGAGATAAGACTTATGTAAATGCTAGATTCTGTCAAGGGCATAACCAAGTGTGGAACTCAGATTGTATGATTGTGGAGTCCAAGATAGTAAGCCTTAGGCCATCCACTCCCGGGGCGCTGCGTGGCCATTGCCTCGGTTTTCCGTGGTGTGGCCTCCGCGGCCGCTCCAGGGCGAAGCGGAGCGCGGCCCGCCAAGGAGGCAAGAGTTGGCGCGGGCTTCGGGTCGCTCCCCTCCCTCGCCACTTGTGTCCCGCAGGTAGGGGCTGCCGGCCGGCGCTGGCGCCCCGGGCTGCGGGGCTGGGGTGGGGACGGCGGCGAAGAGGGGGCAGGGGGGAGGGGCGGGAAGCCTGGGGCTCCCGGAGGAGCCGCAGTGCCCGAGCCGGGACGGCCTCTTGCCTCCGCCTGCCTGTCCTCTGGCGCTGGTTTCCTGCATTGGCAGCGAGACCCTACCCAGGGGCAGCAGTGACGGCAGCGACTTGGAGTGAACACATTGCTTTGTGGTGGCGCGTCAAGGGCTCAAGGTGTGTGTGTGTGTGTGTGTGTGTGTGTGTGTGTGTGTGTGTGTGTGTACGTACGTGTACGCGCGCCTTCGTGTGTGTTCGCCCTCAGGACTAATCAGTGCATTGGTTCACCTGAGCAGAAAGTCGGCTCTGAGCTGAAACCGCAGGTGGCCCTTTGGCCCCTGCATCGTTTGGCTTGTGTCCCAGCGACGCGTACACACGGTGCCAGCAAGGGGTAGGGGTGACGGAGGGATTTGTGAATGGTGCTTCTCTGCGCGTGGAGGCTGAGCCCTGCTGATGTAAAGGAGGAGGTATCCAGAGTGAGAAGAAAGGCTATTTATGGCAAAGAGTTGTGAGATTTCTTGGGGTTTCCTTTAGTGTACATCCTGAGCTGCTCGCTCGCGCTCTCTCTCGCTGTCGTCCTTACCTCCCTCAGTTAATAGCAATTTATTATTGTTATTATTTAACCCTTCTTGTGGTACCTGTAGTATGACATGAAGTCAGAAAATCACTCATATTTTTACAGTTAGAAAAATAAATGCTGCTTAGAAGTTACAGATTCCTTGCCCTTTAATGTCCCCATTCTCCACCTCTGTTTCCTCTTTAGGCTGTCAGTAGAACCCATGAGACAGAAAATACCTACTTGGTTTAAACAGCTTTCATTTTGGAATCTTTACAGTTGAATACCTTCCTACCGAAATGTAACAGACATCGTCCATTACCCTCGCCCCCAAGGGCTATTAACGATAATGTACACACCTTTAACTTAAAGCTGGTTTTATTAAAAAGTGTTGGGGAGAATGGAGGAACAGACACCTAGGTGGGTTTATTACTACTGATTCCTTAAAAACTAGTTATCCAGAGAAGACCTAAACAGTTTACCTAGGCTACAACATAATTTGTTTGGGTTTCTCTATTTGCTTTATAACAGGAACAAATTCCAAAGACATAACTTGAAGCTCAGAGATGACTTGGGACAGTGCCTATTACGATGCTTTAGCAAATTACTGTTTGTTTTTAAAAGTAGCAACCTTGGCCGGGTGCAGTGTCTCACACCTATAATCCCAGCACTTTGAGAAGCGAGGTGAGAGGATTGCCTGAGCCCACGGGTTCGAGACCAGCCTGGGCAACTTGGTGAGACCTCATCTCTACAATTAATAAAAAAATTAGCTGGGTGTGGTGGCACACGCTTGTAGTCCCAGTTACTTGGAAGGCTGAGGTGGAAGGATCACCTGAGTCCAACAGGTAGAGGTTGCGGTGGCCGTGAGCATGCCACTACTCCAGCCTGGGTAACAGAGTGAGACTCTGACTCAAAAAAAGAAAAAAAGTAGCAACGTGTGCTTTTATAGAACTGGGGACTGAGTTGTCATAGTAGAACAGTATCCATAATATTTTAAACTAAGTTGTCTTTTAGTGCCTGCCAACACAGTGTTTTTAAAATATTGAAACTTCACTTTGTAATCCTTTCAATAATTTCACAGAGAAGAAAGAGAAGTAAACTGGTCAACCTATTTTCAGAGTGTTTTGTCTTCATTTGATATTAAGGAGTTGCTTATTTTGATCAAAACAAACCGTTGTTTGTTTTTTTTCCTAGTGTGTACATAGCTGTCTTTAACAGTTGAAAGACAAAGCAGTTAAGGATTTGATATTTTGATTCTATTAGTTTCATATTAGTTTAACATACACTTTCAACATTGGAACATGCACAGCTTTATTTATTAGTTTAGAAGTTAGATGGAGAACCCCACTCTGAGGGCTGTTACTTTAGCTATCTTGAACTATATTGAAACATAGAAACAATGGGGAATTTAAAAATGTAGTTGGCGAACTATTACTAACATCGTTAAAAGTCATATTTATGAGTATTTTGTTCTTTGATACTGTCAGAGACTCAGCAACTGCTATTATTTGAAATAGATTACTTATACCATCAAATGTTAATTCATGTCAAACTCATAAAGTAGAACATGACAAATATATTTTTATGGTAACATTTATTCAGCTCTTCATTGTATTTTCATAATACTCATACTAAAGGATCGTGTGCAAGTTACTGTCTAGCCATTGTGGAAGAACACCAGGATCCCTTGTTCCCTGTCCTTCAGGAACTTACCATTTGGGAGGAATCTGAACACATAGTTAACTACCCACGACAATAAGAAATTGTATGTCTAATGAGTCCTACAGTAGTCTGGAACATGACAACAATAGTTAGGCTTGCTTGGTCTTGATCTTGAAAGTTAAGGAGGATTGCTAGATTGTGAATAAGAGAAATATAAGCTACACGGAGTCTGACACTTAAGGTTGCAAACTTGCCACCCTGTGCTTATATTGGCAGCACTGTACAAACAATGCAGTAAGGTTTCATAACCTTGGTATGTCAGTGTCTCACAGGTGTGTTCAGGTCGACATATTGTGGTATCTTGCTAATTGTAGCATTCGTTATTACTGGATGTTTTTGTGTGCCATCGCAAAATGTTGGAGCTTGAATCGGAGTAATGAACAAACATTAAATTTCTTGTGAAACTTGGCAAGAGTGGAAGTGAAATCAGGGACATGTTAGTCCAAGCTTATGGAGATAATGCCATGAAGAAAATGGCAGTGTACAAATGGATTAAATGTTTTTCTGAGGGAAGAGAAACTGATGACGAGAAGTCAGGATGGCCATTAATGAGTAGAACTGACAAAAACATCGCAAAAATTCATTGAATTGTGTATCAGAATCGTCAGCTGACTGTTGATAGAGAAACAGTTAAGTAAATCTTATCTGAAAATCTTTGCCATGAGAAAGGTGTGTGCAAAAATGATCTGGAAGGAGCTCTTGCATCATGACAAAGCACCAGCTCACACAGCACTGTCTGTGAGGAAGTTTTTAGCCAGTAAACAAATAACTGTTTTAGAACACTCTCCCTACTCACCTGATCTGGCCCCCAGTGACTTTTTTCTTTGCCCAAAGATAAAGGAAATATTGAAAGAAAGACATTTAATGAGATTCAGAACATCAAGGATAATATGATGAGAGCTCTGATAACAAACCATGCCGGAAAAAGAGTTCCAAAATTGCTTTGATGGGTGGACAAGGTGTTGGTATCAGAGCATAGCTTCTCAAGAGGAGTACTTTGAAGGTGACTGTAGTGAGATTCAGCAATGAGGTATGTAGCACTTTTTCTAGAATGAGGTCATAAACTTAATTGTCAGACCCCATAGGATGCAAGTCTCCTGGAATTATAGCATAGGTAGGAAGATAAGTTTGTTGAGATGGTGTAAGATATTACTAGATATTGTGCAAAGTGCAGAGTGAATCTGTCTTTGATGTATGTCATTCTATCCATTCTGTTCTAGTCTATTGTCATTATATCTGTACATGAGAAGACAAATCTTTAACTTTGTATTGTATTGTGATATACAATATGTACTTGTACTACTACAGTAGTATAATAGAGTTTTTGTAGAGAATATTTACTCTAAATATTTAAATAGACCCACATCACATTAATGTATTGGGTTTGGTATTAATAACAAGGTGGTGTGAGTACCACCACTTTAGAGTGAGAAGTTTTGGGCATAAACTTAACCAAACCTTTTTAGGTTGCTCTGAAGTGTGATGTGTAAAACAATAGTATCAATAGCATTCATTGAATATTTAACAGTTCATTCTTCATATAAAGTGTGCAGCCCACTGAATAACGTATTTTCTATAATATTTGCTTTTAAAGTTGCTGTATTTAGATTGAATTAAATTGAATAAATCTATTAGATTTGATTTTTGAAGTTATTACATGTATCGACATAATAGTTAATCTATCCTTACGTTATTTGCCATGAATATAGATCTGTGATACTGGGCCTGTGAGGAACTTTTTAGAATTGTAGCAACAATTTTAAGGACATTTTAGCTATGCTCTGATAAAGAAATTGTATTAATAATAAAAATGATAAAATAAAAAATAATAAACAATGACTTGTCTCTAGTCTAAAGTTATTCTTTCTTTATATGTATTTATACACATAGATATATACATATATGTGTGTGTGTGTATATATATATATATATATATATATATGTTACTCGTTTTTAGACAAACTGTTTAAAATGCATTTCTTCATTTCAAGAACACAGGGAAACATCTGAATTCACTTTGAGTTTATCTAGTCAATATGACAACCTAGATGACAATAAAGAAATTGTATAATTATTAGATATGACTTCCAATACATAACCAAATGGAATACTTTCAGATGAGTTGAATTAAAAGATTTTTTATATACATATATATATATTTTGTTGACAGTGAATAGATAAGGGTCATTACAAAAGTGAAAGCCTATTAAATCATCAGTTTCATATTCATGTAAGAATGGAATGATTTCCAACACAGCATATAAACTAGCCTATCTGTTAATTGGTCCCTTTTGAATTTTGTTTTGGACTATATGTCACAGGTGTATCATTTTGATAATGTGATCTTGCCTACTGTATGACTGACAGCTTCTGTATGATTTCCCTATTGGATAGTGACAAAATCTATTTGCTTTATACTGAGGACATAACTAAACTTCTATCAGCAATATTATCTGCACCATGCAAAAGTGTCAGTTAACAATAAAATATGAAGGCTAGGGTGGAAGAAGCAGTGAAAAAAGATGGAGAGATTGAGAAAAAACACTGTAACAAAAGAAACATGTTTTATCATGAAGCTGAAGCTAAATATGAAAGTGTAAAGCTGACCATTCTAAAGTGCGATTAATACAGTACCAAGATGTAATCAGTTTTACTTTAAATAACCATATTGTATTTTAAGTTGTTTCCTTGTGGGCTGAATTTTTTTTTTAAAGGTCATGGTTGGTAATGTTTCTTAGGTGTTTGGTTTAATATTACAAATTATTGCCAGGCTCGGTGGCTCAGCCTGTAATCCCGCGCCTTTGGGAGGCTGAGGTGAATGGATTGCCTGAGCCCGCGGGTTCAAGACCCGCCTGGTCAGCAAGACTTCATCTCTACAATAAATCAAAAAATCAGCCCGAGCCGGGCTAGGTGGCTCAGCCTGTAATCCCGCGCCTTTGGGAGGCTGAGGTGAGTGGATTGCCTGAGCCTGCGGGTTTGAGACCTGCCTGGACAGCGAGACCTCATCTCTACAATAAATCAAAAAATCAGCTGGATGTGGTAGCACGCGCTTGTAATTCCCGCTACTCGGAAGGCTGAGGCGGGAGGATCGCCAGAGCCCAGCAGGTTGAGGCTGCGGTGGCCGGGAGCGGCCACTGCACTCCAGTCTGGGTGATAGAGTGAGACTCTAACTCAAAAAAAAAAAAAAATCAGCTGGGCGTGGTAGTGCATGCCTGTAATTCTGGCTACTCGGAAGGCTGAGGTGGAAGGATCGCTGGAGCCCAGCAGGTCGAGGCTGCGGTGGCTGGGAGCGGCCACTGCACTCCAGTCTGGGCGACAGAGTGAGACTCCCACTCAAAAAAAAAAAAAAAAAATTACAAATTATTAAAAGATTTCTGCTGCTGGGTGTGGTGGCTCATGCCTGTAATCCCAGCACTTTGGGAGGTGGAGGCAAGAGGATTGCCTGAGCCCAGGAGTTTGAGACTAGCCTGGGAGACCTGGTGAGACCTGATTTCTACAATAAATTAAAAAAAAATTAGCCTGGTGTGGTGGCACACGCCTGTGGTTCCAGCTACCTGGACGGCTGAGGCAGAAGGATCGCCTGAGCCCAGCAGGTCAAGGCTGCAGTGGCCATGAGTGTGCCATTGCACTCTAGCCTGGGCGACAGTGAGACTCTGTCTCCAAAAAAAAAAATAATAAATAAATAAATTCTGCATAGATCATTGACAAATAAAGTTGGCTAAATTCCTGGCCCTATACCTAGATTAACTTTTAAAAGAGCTGTTAGTTTTGTATCATTTGCTCTTCATTAACAATTTTAATTAAACTTACTAAAATTTTTGAATTTTTAAGCTGTTCTTAGGTACTAAATACAATTCAGTTCTTTTATAAAGAAATATCTTGTTATAAAAAGCAATTCCTTTTTTTTTTTTTTCTTTTTTGAGTTTACTCTGTCGCCCAGACTGGAGTGCAGTGGCCGCTCCCGGCCACCACAGCCTCGACCTGCTGGGCTCCGGCGATCCTTCCGCCTCAGCCTTCCAAGTAGCCAGAATTACAGGCGCGCGCTACCACGCCCGGGTGATTTTTTGATTTATTGTAGAGATGAGGTCTTGCTGCCCAGGCGGGTCTTGAACCCATAGGCTCAGGCAATCCACTCACCTCAGCCTCCCAAAGGCGAGGGATTACAGGCTGAGCCACTGAGCCCGGCTTTAAAAGCAATTCTTAACCTAGAGCCATGGTTCTCAAAACGTGGTCTCTGAGCAGCAACAGCAGCACCTGTGAAGTCTCACCACAGACTAAATTGGAAACTCGGGATTGGGGTTGTCTGTGTGATGCTTATGAACTCTAAAGTTTGAGAGCACTGACTGAGAGTATTTTTAAAGTGAAATTTGAAGAATTTGTCTTCCATCTGTTTTGTATCTAAAGCACTTTCTTCAAATGGTAGTAAGCTAAGGTTTTACTATTAATATTGGAAAATATTATACTCTCCATCAAAATATTTTCATCTTAACTGTGTTTTTTGACAAAATTTTAAGTGAGTCTCCAATTCATGTGCACACATTTGTTGTTAATTGGAGGAGAATACATGAGAATTTAACTGGACTATAATGACCCCAGGCTCGACCTTATTGGTAGTCATTTGTAAAACAAAGGATGTATACAGTGTACAAAAGCTGATCATTTTCTGTTTAGTCTTATTGACTCTTGTGATATTTCTGGTCTTGGCTTACCAGATTCTGCTCTTGGTCTGTATAAAATTATAGTTATTTTAGCTGTACAATAATAGTGTCATACATGCAGAATGTTCTGAGTCTCAATTCTGAAATAAATTTTTGACCACAGCTCTACATCTTTCAAGGTTAAAGGCAATGTGTTCACATCCTGGACTTCTTTTTGTATCACTCTTCCTCTCTCTCTTCCCCCAATTCTTACTACTGTTTTTCAGATATGAGCTCAATTATTACCTGCTTAAGGATCCCTTTCTTGGCTTTTTTTGCTACGTTATTGCCCTATTATATAGAGTTTTTATGTTCCTCTGCCTTGTGGCACTTAAGCAGTTTTAACTTTACCATCTTTGTGTGACTGTTTCAATATTGCTTCATTGGGGTTAGCAGTGCCCAGCACATAATAGATATTGTTTGTTATTCATTCAGACTGTATTTAATATTGTTTGAATATATAAATAAATGATTATCTATGTCCTCATTCTTTTTTTTAATGCCCTCATTATAAGGATTTTTTTTTTCAAAGAAAGTTACTTTAGGAAAGAATTAAAAAATAGTCCTAGAATATTTGTGAACATAGGATTTCTTTTTTCTATTTTACAAATTATGAAATATTGTTTTGTTAATAGTAGCAATGGTGGTAATGTGCTGAACGATGTGTACTTTACATATGTGATGTAATTCTTCTAAGGTTGATTTTATGCTTATATTAGAGGTGAGAAAACTGAGTCTCTGTTTTATGGTCTGTCAAACTGTCTAGATCAAACTTTGATGTTTTTTAGTTACAATGTTGCAAAAAATTATGAAACTAGTATACAGAAAATTGAAGGAGTATATTTAACTCAGGACTTAACAGCATATCTGTTTGCTACCCATCCATTTGCCACCATCTTCAATGATGCTGTTGCTTCTTGGGGATTTGGAACAGGTGATGGAGGACTTGCAAGGCTGATACTCCTGTCTTGTTATTGCTCTTTTCAATACTGATATTGTGTACCCTCAGTGCCATTCAGTCACAATTCTTTTCACCCATATAGTCATATTCTCTCAACTCTTTAATGAAAATTTAAGACATAACCAAGTATAATTTTGTGACTGTATGTCTTTATGCAGAGAATATTCAAGCATTAGATATTCTACTCCATATTTGGAGCTATGCAGCTTATCTACTGGAATGGTTTTGAGCACTTTGTGAAAGAAAAGTTGACCTAAGGAGCAGGCTGTGAATCCAGCCCAGCTTTCTTCCTATGAAAAGAAATTATGTTCCTGGGTGCTATCAGACTTAATTTAGTTTCTTTTGACTTTTAACCTTCTTTTGACTTTTAATCTTCATCTATTTAAATGTGGGTTTAATCAGTGTTCAAATATTTGTAGTAAAGGATATCTCAAAAGACTGATTCCATAGAAGTCCATGGTCAGAAAGTTAAATTTGGTTATTCTTTTTTTTTTTTAAAGCAGGATTTATTGAGAGGACAGAAAAGGACCCACAGTGGGAGGGGACCTGAAGGGTTATTCTGAAGCCCTCTAGCAGACTTACTGTACAAAGTTACATATTTTGTAATGTATTTAAATCTGTCAAAAATGAATAAAATTAGAAGTATAATTTCAAGGATAAGAATTTTTTTTAATTGAGTATTTCACCTATGTCCTATTTTGTAACTTTTGTTAAAATTTGTCTCTGTTACTGGAACTACTAAATCATTAACTTGAACTTCAGCCACGCCCCTGTTGGGAGCATTCCTTTTATATAGTAGGAAAATAGAATGATTTCCAGCGCAACATTTTTGGACTTAACAACAAACAACCCTTGATATTCAACTCTAATGTTATAACATATTTCTAGTAAGTAGGCTTCTTTATTAAAACTGAACTTGATTTTTCACCTAACATTTTCCCCTGCTTCTTATTAAATTATGCAATCTCATCATTCCTCATAGCATTTGAGCAAGGCCCTTTCATTAAAGACTGGGATCTTGCCTCTGAAACCACCTTATTTCCTGAGACATTTTATCTGCCAGGCAGACTTCCTAAAATACAGCCACTTTCCTGGATCTCAAAATATTGCCAGCTCTTAGAAGTATACTTCATTTCAGTACTCACTCTTGGACTTTCATGATGCCAGTACTTGTGGCATATTGCCATGCCCCGAGATACTCACATGGATTGGATTTCTTGGAAGTATTTACAGCTGTATCTGTATAGTGCTTTCTAAACATCAGTGCAAGTCTAGTACCAGGTTTTAACATCACCAGACAGCCTGATTTTGCTGCATGTAACCTTTTATTACCTGGCTATACCCTACTATAATGCTACTCATTCATCATCTTTGGTAAGACACATTTTATAAATGTTTATTGTGTACAAGTCAATCAGTTTTTAAAAAGAGTTCGCCTCCTGGGGTATAATCTTAAAATATAAATTACTGGTAACATATTTCCTGAATAACTTAATCCACAATAAATGAAATGTATGTTACTTTGTGTCTTGTAATACACAAATATGATGTGTGTACAAATATGTGTATATGAATTCTTTAGAGTTTGCTTGTTTCTCTTTTTCTAGTTATTTGTTAATTTCAAGATGATATAGCTCTTCTGCTTTCTCCTTCATAACCTTATTTGAATATTGTATTTAGAATATAGAACAACTGCCTTCTCTAATTTTCCCTGTTCATTAATGAAACTTAGCACTGTGCCTATGCTCAAGAAGTGTTTGTTAAGTCTGCTGTACTACCCCAATTCAAGCCTTGTGGGACTATCTGTGATACACCTTTCTTATTAGCCAAAATCATAACTTGTTATATTTATGTCCTTACCCCCAATTAGCTATTTCTTGGAAATGGTTTAATATTGTGATTTTGTTCATGAGTTTTTATTGTGATGTGTTTGTGTGGTTTTGTTCATTTTTTGCAATAGTAACAAACTGTATCATGAACCTATATTAGATTTACAAATAAAACCAACCCAAAATTTATTAGAGGCACAGCAAGAATAAATGCAAATGTAGGCATTAATATTCTAGGCAGTTATTCCTTTGGAAAACTGTTTTTTTGTGTGTCTGTTTAGTTTTGTTTGTTTTATAGATATGCAAATTACCAGAACATTAAGTCTGAATATGTGAAATATGTTAAACAAGTGCTCCTTTATAGTAGACAGTAGTCTTCAAAACATTTAGGAAAAACCGTATGAGAGAAAAGCATACATATATCCCAGAAACATCAGATGAGAAATTAGAAAAGAAAGAAAATGATGCTAAACTAAACCCAAATTCAGTATTATAAATACAGATGTAGAGTTACTTATTTCAGGTAAAGTTCTAATATATTTTATAGATAACATAGTTGATGGGTTTGTACTTTAGGATTTCTATATTTTCAAAGGAATATTACCTATTGGACAGATAGGTCAAGGATAATTATTAACTTTTTTCTTTCAATTTTTAATGTTGTATTCATAAACAGTAGACCAAAGAATACTATAAGTATTTATTAATAAATGAGTTTCATAAACTTTGGAATGTAACTTCTGTAGGATTCATCTTAAAACATAGATAGTAAATTAAAGAAAAATTACAAATTTGTACACAAGTATACAAACTTTAGCAACATTATGATGAGAATTGACTTTGAGGAGTATTTCTTACAGTGTATGTCTAGGTGCAGATATAGTGGCATTAGGGAGATGGGTCCTTCATCAACATCAGTCTAGTTTCTGAGGGGCCCTGGAGTGAAAGCATCTAAGTTGATTATAGGGACAGGATAATAGGATACCCAGGCCCTGCTTGAAGTACCAAGGGGATAAGGACCCCAAAACACTATTTAGTGACGAGAAGGAAGGAATTGCTTCCCTACAATATTTCTGAGGCGAGTAGTTTCATTGGGTGGTAATACAGAAAGCACCCAGCCTTAGCTATATAATGTAGGAAGTAAGTAGATGAGGTACTTAAAAATCTGAATAGTTTTGATTTGCATATAAAATAGATAGATGAGTTTGAAGTTCTGGAGATTGTCTAATTCATATTCCAAACCACTTAGACCTTAGTCTCTGCAGTTATCGTTGATACAAGGGAGCTATCCAGGGTACTAGATCCTGCTCTCTTCTCTTACACAAAAGTGCAAAATATGTTGTTTTTATTTATGCAAATCCTTGAGTCTGCTGTTGCAGATACTCCACCATTTACTTGGCATTACTTCTATCATTTGTTTATTCTAGTGAGTCCTTCAGGGATCAATTCAAAAGTAAATTCAAGGAAGCCCATCTCAGTCCCCTGCTAGATGCCTATTTCTGAGTTCCAGAAACAGCCTGTGTATATCACTGCCAAATCTCCATTTAAAATATCATAACTAACAGGACACTGCCAGGGGAGGTGGGAGTATGTAGCCTCACTAAGGATACCACATCCCAAGCCAGATGAAGTGAGGTCCAGATGGAGGCCAAACTTCACCTGCTTATAAACCACTCATGTACCAAATCCTGACTTGTACCCCACATCTTTATAATGAAATAACATAAAAAAAAAAAGTGTCATAGCTCACTGTTTGTACTTCATGCTTGCTAGATTGTGAGCTCTGTGAGGGCAGGGATTTTTTATTTTATTCTTTTCCCCAACCAGTTGGTCTAAATCAGTGATGTAAAGATACTCAGGATGTGAGAAATGAATGAATAAATGCACTGCTGCTTAAAAGTGACATGAATCTTGTCCATGTTATGTGAATGATTTCTAGTGCTAGTCAGTGAACTGAATCATATTAATGCTCATACTGCCTTTCCTGGCTATTTCATAGACTGAAAATGTCTTCTTAATTTGTAGCTGAATAACTTAAATGGCCAAAGTCTTAAAATGAAAGAACTGGAAGAACTATGGCATCTAACCCACATACAGTAGGGGATTTGTGAGGTCTAAGGAAGCAAGAAGCAACTGCACAGGCTTATTTGGAGAATGGAGGAGTTTGTTTGGTCACTTCCTCAAACCAGAATCTAGAGCATCTATCCCACACTTACTTTCTAAGGCCTCTAGAATATGGCATTTCCCCCTACTTTATAAGGCCCAGATTCACATTTTGAAATGTTCACAAATCTGATGTCCTGTGAGGCTGGCAAAATTCTATCATTCAGTAAACAAATATCACTAGGCCCTGTGTATGTGTCGGTTAATGAGGCAGGTATGCTTTCTGTCCTTCTGAAGCTTACAATTTATTTCCCAAGTTGCAAGACCTCTGTTATCCATGGTCCATGGTGAGAATGGAAGTTTTTGGACTTCTTTGGTTTCTTCTCTAGTCACATTAGTGACCTCCTGGCTTGCCACACAGAGTGAGTGTGCTTGTTTCCAGTACTCCATCCCACACACATACTGTTGCCTTGTATTTCCAATGAGGCAATAAGAGGCTACATCATCATAGAAAAACTTTTATTTACATGCAAGACAACCTGTCACTAGTGTGGTATTGACCTACTGATGATGTTGGTAAATGGTGTTCCTGTATATATCTTTCTTTACAGGGATATTCTGAGAGTAGGTTAGGTACCACAGTTTCTCTTTTGGTTAGAAATTCCCTGTATTTCAAGTACATGAACAATAGGAAATAGTTGTGTGGTCTTTAGGTGGGGCAGAGTTTCACTTTATAGTTCTAACTTTCATATTTTTGAAGTAGATATACTATCTATCCTGCAGGCCTTGTATTTCTATTTCCTGTTTTATTTATTTTTTCACCCATTGTCAAAAGTTGTGTTTCAATTATGAAGCAGAAAAGAGAAAACATTGTATTTGGTAGTATTTTTTTCTCTTGAGAAAGTTATATAACTTAGAGAAATAAGGATTTCATAGTAACTTAGGTGTAAAAGATTTTGAAAGTGTGCAAATGAAAAATAAAGAAAACAAAAGTTTTCGGTAACCATCCTGAATAAAATAATTGTTTGGAAAATGAATAATTTCTTTGATAAATGCTTAGAATTATGTCAAATAATGTCATCATCATTAACCCTATAAATTAAAAGTTACTAGTGTCATTTTAAAATTGTACTAGAGCTGAAACACTTATATGCAAACTATTTTTAAACTACCTAAAAGAAAACTTGCCTGAAAATTTTTTCAGGAGTAAGTATGTATGCGTGTGCCACATACATACTTGTAGTAAAACTTAAGAGAAAGGATTGGATTTAGCAATCATGCAAATACTATATCCCTACGAATCCTGAGCACTCAGTCAAGTTTAGGAACTTCTTAGGGACCAAATGTGATTATTGCCTTTGATATAGAGGGTGGTTCTGGAAAGATGGGGTCTTGCTGTTATTACATTCTTCTTTGTCAAAAGAAAGTAATTCTGGTCACACCCTCATCAAAAACCAGTACAAATGTTATTGAATTCAAAATTTTTGACTGTAATATTTTTTGATATTAAGTGAAACTTGTATCAGTCTTTGTTATACACAGACAAGCATATAGTAATTAATTCCTCATAATTAAGTCTGTCTCGTATAATTTTCTTCTAATAATGCAAATATTTTAGCCTATTTTTTGAGGGAGAATGGTTACTGTTCTGCAGAGGAACAGAGCCCACAGTGTGTGTAGATATATGCGTGCATGTGTGTGTATAATCTGTATATCAAAAATTTATTTTAAGGAATGGGCTCACATGACTGAAATCTGTAGAGCTGACTGTCAGGCTGGAAACCAAGACAGAATTTTTTTTTTTTTTTCTGTTGATTTTTTGAGGTATAGGATCATATCATCAGCCAGGCAGGCAGGACTTTTATGTTATAGTCTTGAGGCAGAATTACTTCTCTTCTAGGAAACCTTAGTTTTTGATTCTGAGACCTTCAATTGATTGGTTGAGACTCACCCACATTATCAAGGGCAATCTGTTTTACTTAAGAGTCTAATGATCATAGGCTTTTTAAAATCTAATGATTATTAATCATATCTACAAAATACCTTTTTTTTTTTTTTTTGAGTTGGAGTCTTACTCCGTCAACCAGGCTGGAGTGCAGTCACACTCACGACTACCCCAGCGACGACCTGCTGGACACCAGCAAATCTTCCGCCTCAGCCTTTCAAGTAGCCGGAACTACAGGTGCACACTACTGTGCCCAACTAATTTTTTGTTTTTGATTTATTGTAGAGACGAGGTCTCTCCAAGTTGCCTGGGCTGGTTTCAAACCCGTGGGCTCAGGTAATACAGTCACTAGCCTTGGCCTCCCAAAGTAGCTGGGATTACAGGCTAAGCCATCAAACCCAGCCTACAAAATACCTTTACAACAACATCTAAAGCTGTGTTTGAGCAAACAACTGGTCATCCTAGCCTAGCCAAATTGATACATAAAATTAACCACAGGAAGGGTGAAGGGTAATATGTTAATAAGCCCTTTCTGTTTTATATGATTCATTGGTATATATATATACTTTTTATTTGGTCAGAGATATTTTAGCATTGGTCAGTTATTGACTTATGTAGACATATGTAGCTTATTCATTTGTCCTTTATTCTTTTATTAAGTTTGTGAGTACAAGAGACAGTGCCATGCAACTGAATAAAGAAAATGAATGACAGAGGCTATATCTCCTAAGTGTGTTAACTGTAGAACCACAAATGTATTAAATGCCTGTGTGAAAAATAAATTCATAAAATGAAAATGAACATTTTCACTTTTGCCAATTAAATGTCCTTTTTCAACCAAAAAAAGTATGTCAGGGATTAATATGCCAAATTATCATGCTTATTAGTTTCAAAATGAGTCATTTGTAAAATTGGATCATGAAAGGTATGCTTGCCCACTGCAGGCCAACTTCATTTGGATAACGATGTCTGTGTATACATTTATTTTAGCACATTGAAGCATTTGCATCTGTATTGAGCCTGTGCAAAGGTGTTTTCATATATACTCAGAGAGGTGTGACAAATGGACTGTCATGTTTTATTGGTAGTCTTTCTCTTCATATAACACAGAGCAATACAGTTTCTTTACTGACTCAAAATGGGTGTTTTTAATGCCACCTTCATATTCCAGAATTACATTTTGTTTCAGTTTCTTTATTCAATGATGAACTCATCTTGGCTTTTGACGCTCTTTGTAAGTTCATCAGACTTTGCTAATATAAACATAGATCTACTTTGTTAAGGTCATGTAACTTAGAACATCCTCTCACACACAGCGTATGCATTTAATCATTTCTGTTTATGTAAGTCTCAGCTGTCATTACAAGCCTAATTCCTGAAACTTTCCATGATGATTTTTAGCCCTCCTGGGGAGATTTTTTTTTTTCAGCACTCTGGATTGTGAGCTGTACTTAGTTGGCACCAGACAATTAAGTACAGTTTGTTATGTTAAAACATATTTTTTTTCTCTGTAACAGGAATTAGTTCTTACATGATGGGTAAATAAAGAATTATGTTAGTAAAATGTGGAGGTTGTTTCATGTATGGTTTTCCCTCAGCATATTCATGTTTAGCTTCACCAAATAACTATAGCTGAATGCAAAGTATACTAATACAGGCACATGCAAAATACAACAAAGGGATATGGTGTTGTTTATTTACCCTATGTTCTTTTTTTTGCTATAGCTAGGCCACAATTTTAGCTTTGAAGATGCTGGTTGTGTCATTTTCCTCCATCATTACAGCATCAGCTGCCTTCCCTTTTAAAAAATGTTTTATTTTAAAACATAATATAAAATATTTATTTAAAATATATTTTAAAATATTATTTCTTTATTAAGAGTTTTGTCTGTCCTTTGAGACTTTTATAAAATTGTCATGGTTTTGGTTAGAATTTTGTGTTATAAGTTACATAGATTTTGAATGTTTCTGTTACAATTCTCTTGTTGGGGATGCACTCTGCTATATTTATCATTCAGTTTTTCTGAATGAAATCACATGTATTGCAATAGCAAGAATGAAATAAATTGAGTTTGAATCACTTAATATTTATTCAACATCCACTATGTGTTACTCACTGGTGCTAATGTTGGATATATGAAAAGTCAGCAAGGCGGCCAGGCTCGGTGCTCGGCCTGTAATCCCAACACTTTGGGAGGCCAAGGCAAGTGGATTGCCTGAACCCACAGGTTCGAGACCATCCCAGGCAACTTGGCGAGACCTTGTTTCTACAATAAATCAAAAATTAGCCGCGCGTGGTAGCATGCGCCTATAGTTCTGGTTGTTTGGAAGGCTGAGGTGGAAGGATTGCTGGAGCTCCAGCAGGTCGACTGGAGCCCAGCTGGCACTTCAGCCTGGGCGACAGTGAGGCTCCAAAAGAAAAAGTCAGCAAGGCTTACTTTTTTTGTACACTGGACCCTCCAGGCATAAATCCTGTATGATGATTGCTGTATTGCTTAACTCAGTTACAGCAGAGAAAGAGAGACAGTAAGAAGTAACTGTGGCTTTCCTGCACATTCTTTCCCCTACCTGGAATCCTTTCCCATTCCTGCCTTATTTAGCTTGTTTCTTCCCAAACCTCATCTCTCAATTTAAGCAACACTTCTTTGACTACTTCAGACTTTCATAGCACCATGTACCATGCATCTTTCTTTCATAGCACTCAAGTAGCCGTACTTTTACAATTATTTGTGAGGCTATTTAAATAATATCTTTTTTTTTTGAGTTGCAGTCTCACTCTGTCGCCCAGACTGGAGTGAAGTGGCCGCTCCCAGCTACCTCAGCCTCGACCGGCTGGGCTCCGGCGATCCTTCCACCTCAGCCTTCCAAGTAGCTGGAATTACAGGCGTGTGCTACCACTCCTGGCTGATTTTTTGATTTATTGTAGAGATGAGGTTTTGCCAAGTTGCCCAGGTGGGTCTCAAACCCGCGGGCTCAGGCAATCCACTCACCTCAGCCTCCCAAAGCATGGAAATACAGGCTGAGCCACCGAGCCCAGCGAGGCTATTTAAATAATATCTCTCTTCCATCTTAGTTTCTTCCATTTTAATGTTCACGAAAACGGAGATTATGTTTGCTTTTTTCACATCACTGTATCTCCATTTCCTAGCAAGTATACACATGCACACAAACACACCCACACCAGGTATTAATATACATTATAAATATATACATATATATGTATAAAGCAGGTATTCAATACATTTTAGTTGAATGAACAGATTAATGATTAAATTGATTTCCCCCTTTTCTTTATTCTTTAACAACTAAATCTTGAATAAGCTTCTTAGAATCAGTCAGTTATTTTTCCTATCCACATGTCTTTTGTTAGCATCGCATTTCCTGGTCTGTATGGCCACTACTTGGCCCGATTAGCACTTAAGCTGTAAGATACCTTTAAAAACGAAGTGTATAAACTACTTGTCAGGTTATCCCTTCTATGACTTTTTCTCCAAAACATTTAGCAGTTGTATTTGTTTCTTGAAAATTTTATTTTAGTAGAGCTCACAGCTTTCCTGAACTTGCATCCATACCTTGCCTGTTTAAGATATAACTAGGTGATATTCACATTCTTGTCAGAGCAACTTGATTGTAGAAGGAAAAGTTTACTATTCATTGAATGTCATTTCAAATCTTGCAGATGACATCTTTGTGGTTTTCCTTTGAATATGACATTTGGGCAACTGGATTATTTTAAGTGAAACATCATAAGTCAAGTACCTGTGGATGATCATCATATAACTCTTGTAACATTCAACCCATCACCCATTATTAATAATTGCTTCCTGCTCTCTGCCTTGGATATAAATGTAGGTTTTTGTGAATGTGGACCCAGATTTATTCAATGTACATAGTGAACAGCTGAGTAAACTCTTATTTAAGTAGTGGGGGATAAGAGTGATAAAGTAGTGGAATATAATTACAGTCTATCTAGCCATCATTTCGAATATGAAATACCAACTGGATTCTAGGTGAACTTGGTGGATTCAGAGTATTTAGAGAATACAGTATAATGATCACATAGGATTGTATGCTTCCTATACATTACAGTTACATACAATCAATTTCAGATATTCAGACTATCTGGTATTTTTTAATGACTATTTAATAGTCACTAAATTATTTACTGATTATTTAGTAATCACTAAAAAATATGCCTATGGAAAAAATTTAATTGAGAATATTTTATTCTAATGTTTAGTTTCCTTTTTGTGAATTCAAATGTCCCAATTATTCATTTTTATTAGTTGAATACTTTTATAATATCCAATATTTAAACAGTTATTATCTAAAAGTTGTAGGAATACTACTCAGCAGTAATTATTAGTTATCAGCTACTGCTGAGTAACATTTCTAAAGAATTTTAGGGCCATTATTATTTTTATTTCCGTAAACACAGTCTATTTTCTGGCTACATATAGCTTAGTTTTGATGAGAAAAGTATGATGGTCAATCAACTTCCAGATATCAAGTAACATAATAAAAAGTCAAATATTTTATTTCTATTTACTTTGTAGATGGCATTCAAAATGTTAATCTTATTTTTGTGTTACCTTCTACTTTTAAAATATTCTAATCTCATAGGCCCTGATTAGATTTCAAATTAAGATCTTAGAGTAGAACACCTTTCCAATTTAACAAACAAAATACATCATTTTTTATGCATAGGATAGCTCCACCTAAGTGATTGCAGAATGACACATAATCAAAATAGCACTTAAATAATTAAAGACTTACATTATACAATAAAATCAAGACAGGTAAAAGAAACAATAACTATAGTCCTGCCTGCCTTTTGTGCCATATTATTGTCTTTAAAATAACATTTCATTGCTGTATCAGTGTGCTTTTCAATTTTGTCCTCTGCAGTCATAATTGGATTCACATTGTCCATAGACTCGGACTGACTTACTATATTTAACATTTCAGTATACGTTGTACTGAAAGTGATTTTAAAAAAATTTGTAGTGTGTATAGGAACTGACTACAGACTATAGGGAAATATGCAATCACTGTTTTAAAGATCATGTGAAGGATTTTTCATTGTTGTTTTGACATAATAAAATTTCTATCTGTGAAGTGTCTTGTACTCAAAATTATGTTTTTTTTCTTTTATTAAGTCTTCATCCTTTGGAATTTTTAAATTCTGGAGCTAACTCAGCAAACTTGCCTGCTATGTGCAATAAAAATAACAAAAGATGAAATGCTACAGATTATTAAAATTACAAATAAGACCAGAATTTTCATATAATGCTAATCCATGCACTCATAGGCATTGTCTTAGTGTGCAATTTTTCCTGCAACATTAACAAATAAAGAGCCAACAGATATCTTGAAATAACCCTTGAACCACTATTATATATCTTAATAGTTGGCATTTACTAAAAAGCAAACTCTTATTAAGTATCTATGAATTAACACTCTTACCTGCCCAAGACTTAAAAAGAAAAAAAACTTTAAATGGAAAAAATGTTTCATGGTAAAATATGCAACTAAAGTAGTGAACAAGAGCAAGTAAGTACTAATCTTTTGATGTATGATTCTCTAACCTCATTTTTAACATTCCTGTATTTCTAATCTTTTGAAAAATGGACCCAAATTTTTATAGCACAGATACAGAATTTTAATCTACATCTCCACTACAAGAGTAGAAGATCAGAGGAATATTTTAATATGTAAAGTCTCTTTAAATTTTTACAGACTGTAAAATAATACTTTACCCACATTATGCTTTTTTCTCATGTTTAAATTTAACAAACTTAAAGGGTATGATCTTTAGATTATCTTTTTCCCCTCTTAAAATAATCTGCTTCATAGTGTATATTACCTCTCAATTAGCCTGGAGAGCAGTTACCATCTAATCACTGGCAAGTTCAGTTCAGCAGCTTGTACTTGGTTCAAAAAGTAGATCATAATAAAGTTGAAAGTTAATAAAAGAGGGAAATGTTGTTGGAAGATTTAGATTAGTATTGATAATTTTATTAACTTTCAACTGTTGTTAAAATTGGCTAAGATAGACAAGTATAATTTTATGTCAGCTAATTTTAATGTGACCAGATAATGCTTGTAAATGAACTTAATAATTAGTCATTATTTATCCAAAGGATAATACATCTTTTAAAACAGCATACCTTTGAAAATATTTCACTAGTAGATGATCAGTTTTCCTTAACTTAAGGATGTGTCACTGTGTTGGCCATGCGCTCATGTATTTGATTTGTTTCAAGTCAGAGTCAATGCTGTTTTAGTCTCTGAAAGCACATGAATTATTTCTTTTTAAAACACTATGATATTCTTATGCAAGTAATTAACATATAAAATTAAATATTCATTTTCATGATCTCAATAATTTATGAAGTTAAACCAGAACATTTCTTTTGATTGTCTTCAGGCTAACTACTTATATTTTGGTTATTGAATTTACTTATTTACCTAACTGTTTTATTCATTTATTCAGTGCTTTGTTATTGTATTTATTTATTTTTAATACTTAACAGTTATTGAGTACTTTCTATGTGTAAGGAACTTTACTAAGTGTTCAACTTTGATAGTCTTATTTTATTTTACAACAACCCTAGAGAGAGGTTTTTTTTTTTTTTTTTTTTTTTTTTTTTGAGTTGGTGTCTCACTCTGTTGCCCAGACTGGAGTGCAGTGGCTGCTCCTGGCCACCACAGCCTCGACCTGCTGGGCTCCGGCGATCCTTCCGCCTCAGCCTTCCAAGTAGCTGGAACTACAGGCGCGTGCTACCATGCCTGGCAAATTTTTATTTATTTATTGTAGAGATGAGGTCTCGCCTGTCCAGGTGGGTCTCGAACCCACGGGCTCAGGCAAACCACTCACCTCAGCCTCCCAAAGGCGCGGGATTACAGGCTGAGCCACCGAGCCCGGCTGAGAGAGGTTGTTTTTAAGCCCCATTTTTCTTTGTAAAAATAGAGGCACAGAAAAACTCATTTACTCGTCAATGATTACACAGTTTGTATGTAGTACAGTAAGTTGTTATTTTGCTTTCATCTTATATAACTGCTTATTATATCAAATAGTGTTCCATTATAAATAGAACTTTACAAACCATGAGTTATTTCTGATTTATTAAGATATGCATCTAGTAGCTATAGATATAAAAATAATATTGGCAATATTCAACTGCCTAATAGACTACTACAAGTTATTCTGAAAAAGTTTTATGAGATATATACATATTAATTATGCCTCAAAACCACCAGCATTTGAACAAATCAGTATACCGAAAGTGAGAAGATTAATATCCTAGAAAATATTCATGACTAAATTATTTCAGGTTTGAAAATGAGATGAAGATATCAATGAGTATAAACATTTAAAGTAATTTTCAAATTTATATTCTAAAACAGAAATGTCATTTCATTGACTCTATGGATGAGTCTTCATTTAAAAAAGTAAGTCTGTGAAGTTATAATATGTAAGTTAGAATGTGATTAATTTTGAGCAAGATGATTTATTTGAAGATTGTAATTTAATTTTTACAGTTATAGAGACCTTTCAGGAGTTAAGGAAGTTAATGGCATCTCTTACTTTTCCCATATAATAAGCACTTATGCATATGCAAAATAATCATGTTTGTAAGTTCTGATAGTTTGTGGACTTCCTAGAGTGTCCATAGATTTATTTTGAAAAACTTAGTACTAGTCTATTGAAAATAATCAGGAAAAAAAGGGCACATCTTTTGCATTAAGTTAATATACCTGGATTAACAATATGTAAAGTGAAAAAGTGCTCAGAGTGTATTCTCTAGAAAATAGTAGTGCAGGGCTGATAACAGATGTGATCCAGGTGGTATAGAGCTTTTTCAGTCAGAGAAAAGGATCAGAGAAGTAAGAGTTTACTTACCCGCTATAACAACCACAACCACAGCATTCCTTAGGAGAAGTTTTAGAATCTGTCAACTGCTTCCTCAAACTCTGTCTCATTTGAGCCTTACTGGACAATTATTTTGATTTCAGTTTTTCAAATGAACAAACATGAGGATTGAAAGTTAAATATTTTTCCTATGATCTCACTGTTAATTAGTGCTTTGGCCTTAGCAAAATTATTTTTTCCTCTATTGCATTCTGTGGGGCTATCAAGCTGAACCTTTAACACAAACACACTGGTACATTTGCTTTCCTCCTGTTATAAGACATAGGCATATAAATACTGTCCTTTAATCTCTTGAGTCATTTTTTCTTGATGCTTTGTTTTACAAGTAAATCATATCCTTAATAAGAGACGTTAGTAATGGCATGCATTTTAGAATTTAAAGGCATTTTGGCTGTGTTAGAATTTTATCCATGCTTCTTATGACATCTATGTCAGAAATCCAGTGATGTGTAATTGAAGGTAATAGCCAATACTGATACAGCCTTTGTTATTTACCAGCTACTGTTCTGAGAATTTTATACATGTTAATTCATTTAATCCTTACAAAAACCTGATGAAGTAGGTGATATTTTTCTTAATTTGCTGCTGAGGATATTATTAAAGAAATATCCCAAGTCAAATAGAATGTACTAAAGCAGAGAGAACCATCCATGCAGTAGAACTCTTAGCATCTCACTATATAAATACAGAGTCTAACCAAAGTTTTCTTCTTAAATATTTGCATATTTTATTGTTGTAGTTGGGCAAAGCCATTTGGTGGCCATTTCAAGAATAGTAAAAATCCAATACTGGTGAAATGGTTCACCCTATGCTTGACTTTTATATTGGACAGAGTGCCATTAACCTAGTGTCAGCTGGGAAATTACTCAATGCATGTGTATGTGTCTTGGGGTTCCGCTCAAACAGTCATAACATTCAGTTATTCCTTTAAAATTTGAAAGAGGAAAAGCAGCTAATTCAACTTAGAGATAAACTTATGAATGTCTTTGGTCTCTATATCAGCAGTCTCCAACCTTTTTGGCATCAGGGACTGGTTTCATGGAAGACAATTTTTCCACACACATACTACAGTAAGTGTTGGATTCTGATGTAAAGCCTGCCATCAGATGCAGCTGTGCAATTGAAGTACAATGCAATTCACTTGCCACTCACTGTTAGGGTTTTGATGAGTATGTAGGCAATTGATTTATTATGATCTCTGTGAAGTCAAACCTCACTGTTAATGTTAATCTGTATTTGCCGCCACTCCCCAGCACTAGCATCACCACCTCGTTTCTACCTCAGATCATCAGGCATTAGATTCTCATAAGGAGTACACAACCTAGTTTTCTTGCATGTGCGCTTCACAACAGGGTTTGCACTCCTGTGAGAGTCTAATGCTGCCCTCCATTGACAGAAGGCATAGTTGATGTGGTAATGCCAGCACTGGGGAGTGGCTGTAAATACAGGTGAAGTTTTGCTTGCTTGCCTGTCCCTCACCTCCTGTTGTGTGGCCCAGTTCTTAACAAGCCATGGGCCAGTACCGGTCTGTGATCTGGGGTTTGGGGACCCTGCTCTCTATGACAATTTTGGAAAAACTGTTTATAGTAAGCTAAACCATGAAATTACTTAAGGTAATTTTTGAAAATCAGAAATAAACTTGTTTTTAGATAAAAATTTCATTATTGCAAATGTAGTGATCTTGAAATTATTTAGAACTTTGCTTAAGATATGAGTGATGCAAGAAAAATAGAAACAGTCAGTAAAGAAAAAAAGACCAATATATTTTTCATATTCAAATTGTCTATCATATTTATAATATATTTAAAAGTAATCATTTAAGCCGGGCTCGGTGGCTCAGCCTGTAATCCCGCGCCTTTGGGAGGCTGAGGTGAGTGGATTGCCTGGGCAGCGAGACCTCATTTCTACAATAAATCAAAAAATCAGCTGGGCGTGGTAGCACATGCCTGTAACTCTGGCTACTTGGAAGGCTGAGGCGGAAGGATCGCCGGAGCCCAGCAGGTCGAGGCTGCGGTGACCGGGAGCGGCCACTGCACTCCAGTCTAGGCGACAGAGTGAGACTCCAACTCAAAAAAACAAAAACAAAAACAAAACACACACACACACAAAAGTAATCATTTAATGTTTTTCAGAGTAAAATAGTAGTTTTGCAGATAGAACAATACCATGAGGAAGTCAGAAATCACCAGTGTTTATGCTGACTTACTGAGTTGTACAGTTGACCCTTGAACAACATGGGCTACAGCTGCACAGATACACTCTACGAGGATTTTTTCAGTAAACATAGTCGGCCCTCTGTATAGGTGGGTTCTGCATCCTTTCAAATGTGGATTGAACACATTCATGGAGTGTGAAACTCACATATACTGAGGGCTGACATTTCCTACTTGTGGCTGCCACAGAGTCAGCTGCAGCAGAACTTGAAAATGTTCAGATTTCAGTATTTGACTGTCGCAGATTTTAGTAGCCATGTGGGTCCTAGAACCAAACCTCAGAAGATGCTGAGAGACAACTGCATTCATTTTTCCAAAGGAGTAAATATCAATATTAGTTAGTCTGAGTTTTATATTTAGTTTTCTCTTCTATTTGAATAGGGGCTCAATAGTAATGCCAGTGGCAGCTGCAGATGTGGGGAAAAATGTGGGATTTCGCACACTTATGATTAGGTTCCTGCCTTTTCATTAGTGGTGAATGTATGTCTTTAATTCTGCCTCTTGCCATTTTAAATAAAAGAGATACATGATTTGTGACTACTTGTATATGTGTAGAAACTCACCTTTTAAAAGATGATTATCTCTTGAGGGGGTTTGAACATAAAAACATTTATTTATACTTGTACCTCATTCATCTTCATAACCCTTGCCAATGTCATGAATGTAATAAGCAGTATGTTGTTAAAACCAGTACTGACCGTGGTGATCTTTTCATGTATAGGACACTGTACTCATGAAAAAGAAAGGTCAATATCTTACTAGGCAGGCCAGCTTTACCTTATCTAAATATCTTTATAGAGAACACATTTGATGCCCTGCACTACCTTTACTATTTATGTATAGAGGACTTTAATAATCAGTTTGTCAGTTTAAGTATTAAAATAATTATTATTAGTTCAGTGAAGTTTCTCAGCATTTTGATATTATTTCATTTTCCTGTGGTTGGAGTTTATTTAAAATATTATATTAAAAATCTTTTTGAATAGATTGTTGTTTCTTTCCCTCCTCACACAAGTAAAGCATTTGATTTAATAAGGATTCTAAAACCATACTCTGACTTGACAAAGACTTGCTTGGTTGATTAGCATGAATGAGAATATGAAAGATTTAAAGCAAAGCTGTCAAAGCAATTAGAACTAAAGTCCTCCTATCACTGAATAATGAAATCCATGCCTGGAACACTTTCAAATGTACCTAAGAAAATCATACTTATGCAAAATGAAATGGTAGCGAATAAAAGAAATGGAATAATAAAATCAACAGAGGTAAAATTATCGAGGTAGCATTTTAATATATTCTTGCTACCATTTTTAGATATATTAAAGAAAATAATGATATAGGGTTTCTGCAAAAAGGTATATTTGTTATTTTAAATTTAGGAATTATTTATTTAGATACGTTATTTTCAATATCCAGTTGTTTAAAATGTCTAACTTTTAAGTTATATCTATAAAATCTACACATTTGGAATTTTTCCTTATGTTTTAACTTTTAGATTAGTCATTTAAAATAGAATATGGATAAAGAAGCTACAAAAGAGATGAACAGGCATTTGATATTTAATATATGCTTTTTATCCTAGTGCTTTTACATCTTAAAAATCTGGAATACATTAATAGAGTATCAAAACATTTGTGTAATTTAAAAGACTCATGATACAGAGTACAAATGGAGAGTAAACTCAGATAATTGTTTTATATTTTTATTAAAATATAATTTATCCTTGGTCATAATGACATCAATAATTTTTTCATTTGTTCAGTTAGTCATTCAGTCTTTACAGTGTACATTTGCATTTACATTTACATTATCAAAGCTACCAAGCTGAATTAGATGTGGGTCTGGCAATAAAGGTCTTGCATTCTACGGAAGTAGCTATGACAAATACACTATATACCCTAATACATTAAATAAGTAGAATGCAAATACCATAAAAATGCAAATAGAAACCTGGAGATTTTATTTTATTTTACTTTATTTTATTTTATTTTATTTTAGAAAGCAGGATTTACTGAAAGGACAGAAAAACTCCCAGAGTGGGAGGGGACCCAAGGGGGTTGCCCATCTGTGAGATTTTAAAGAAGAGATTAGCTATATTATGTGAAGGAATCACCACTGAAGAAGTTTTATTTGAATTTGGTCCTGCAGTATATGAATGCATGTCAATTTGAAATGTTTTTGATTGCAAGTAACCCAAATCAAAGTGTCTTTAACAACACAGGATATTTTGGCTCATAAAACTGAAAGTGTTCACATAGAGGCTAGTGAACAGATGCAATTCATTCAGAGTTTCTGTTGTATTTTTCTCTGGTGCTGTCATCTCAGTTCTTTTTCTTGAGTAGGAGGGTATCAGGAGTAAATTCTGAAACTCACAACTGTGCGATTTCAAGAAGAGACACTGCCCCAATGTTTCAAGCAGGTGTTCTGAGATCTACCTTGATTGAAGTGCCTAGGTACAAGTTGACTCTTAAACTATGAAGGAATGTGCATATTGTCCTAAGAGAACCAAAGCTCATCCCTGGAGCTGAAAATGGACCCTGATTTTCCCCAAATATTCAGCTGCATGGGGGAGAGTTGGGGATACTACAGTGAACTTGCTTTATTGTTGGAGATGGAAAAGAGAGAATGGATTCTGAACAGACAGCCTACCGTGTCCACTGGATTGCAATTTAGACATATGGATATTAGGAAGGACATTCAAGCATAGTGGATTATATGAATATACGAAGGAAGAGAAACTTAATTTGCATGTAGAAAGAACTGATTATTGCACTTTGGCTGAGGTAGAAAATGCCTGGAGGGAAGTTGTTGGAAATAACATCAAAAGAGTAAATTGGGATCAGATGGTAGAATACCTTGAAAGCTAGACAGAGGAATTTGGGACTTATTCTGTAGATAATGGAAAGTGCTTAATGTTTTGAGCAGTAGAACATCATGCTGAGAATTGCTATTAGGATTTGAATTTGTCAGTGCCAGGTTTTATTTAAAAAAGGTATTGCAAGTGAATTATGACTTTTGGCTTCAGTACCAGATCGAATGGTGATATCATATTCTGCCATGAGGAGGAGGAAGGAAAGTAGTTTGTGACTATTTAAGTTAGATGTCTAGGAAGACAGTTGCTTCTTTATTAGAAAAAGAATAATAGGACAAAAGTGAGGGTGAGAACAGAAGTGTCAATGTTGGTATATACCAAATTAACCCTTTATGGGTCCATTGAATGGTAAAGTCTTTAGAATTCAATTTTTCAAAGCTTTTTCTCTTGCAGGTGAGTAACTTAATATTCACAAAATGTAGTGGCCTACTCAACTTGCATTGTTTTACATTTTGAAGCTCATTTTGACATCCAGTTCTTTTGATTCTAAGCTCAGAATTCTGATCATTTCAACCTAGCTACCTCTGTGTTTTACATACAAATTGATACATTTTGCCAGAATAATAGATGATGCCTAACATTTATTGAGTATTGCTTTATTTCAGGCATTGGGCCAAGCCATTTATACTCTTACTAACACTATTTGGTTGATGGTTGTCATAATTAAAATCATAGTATCTAATGTTACTGAATACTTACAATATGACTTTTCACTGTGTCAAGCAATTTGCATATATCATATATTATTGTTTTAATAACCTAGGTCAGGTAGTGTTGTCATTTTCATTTTACAAATTGAAATATTTATACTTGGAAAGGTTATGCAATATGCTTAAGATTAACACATCCTGATGTGGCAGAGCAGGATTTGAATACATAATAGTTTTACTCAATCAGCGTACATTGCCACCTTCAAAGTAAGTCCTAAAAGGAATATTTTGACTTGGTAGAGAAGAGGGTATAGACTGGAGACAGTTACGCTTGGAAATTAGAAATGTGAGACTAACAGTCCAGCTAGAGTCCGTTAGCTCTATCAGGTCTAATAGAGCTAATGATATAGATGTCACAGTTATGTACATTAAGTGGGGGAATTGAAGTCATGAATTTGGGTTGTATTTACAAGGAAGAGTTAAGAGAAAGAGAAGACAAAGGTGCTGGAGTCAGAATTTAGGAGCAAAAGAATAAACTTGAGCAACGATGAAAGGAGAAAGACTATCAGGAGAGTTCAGTGCCAAAGAATGCAATGGAGATCAGATTTTCAAAATGAAGAAGATGGCCTAATTGTCCAATGCTACTAGAAAAGCCCATTAGACTTGGTGACTAGGAGGCCATTGGAGGCCTCTTGGTACCCAAGTTTTTAGCAAATGGCAGGCACAGAAGGCACTGGAAATAAGAGTAATGAATGTATGCAATGACTATTTCTAGTTGGAGAGAGATTCCATTGGCTAGGGAAATCTTGAAGAAGAATCATGTGGAGATAAAATAGGTAATAAAGCCTGGTATTGGAAGCTGTGAGGAGAAATAGGATGAAAAGCTTTAGTTGAAAAGTTAACTCTACAAAAGAAGACTAAAAAAAAGTGACGATTGATTATTTTTTAAAAAACACAACTAAAGTAGAGTAAAGTGGCATTGGGAGCAATCTTTCGGATGATCTCTGTGCTCCCAGTCAAGCACGTGACTAAGTCATCAGTGTGCTTTTGTGTAATATTTTTGCCAGATAGTATATATACCATCATTAATAAATTCTCTAGAAACAAAGTTTGTTATAATTCAAATTCGGCTGCCAAAACTATAAGCTACCAAAGATAAAAATCATGCAAAATGAAACTGCCTACCCATTCAGATGCTTGATAAAAATGTATAATCTGTAATGTTGTATCGTAATTGAATGTAAAGAGAGAGGTGAACTAACTGTAGGTAAACTTGTGAAGTCTTTAAAATTTCTGTCCTATGTTTGCTCATCCTAATGCTTTTCCTTATTGCTGATAACCATTGGTGGAGTTATTCCAAGTATACAGTATCTACCTTCTGTTTTCACCCTTCTTTCATGCAAAATAAGAGCAGATTGCATAGTCAGTTTGCAGTAATAGTTAGCACTTATTTAGTGCTATGTCCCAGGCACTGTTTTAATAATTTATACATGATAAATCATTTACTACTGCCTCTAACCCTATGAACTAGATACTATTTTTATCTACATGTTACAGATGAGGAAACTGAAACATGGAATTTACATACTTGTTGATATATTAGATGTTTGCATTTTGTCATAATTTACACAAGATTATTATAATGATCACTTAAAAAATTTTAACCATATGTAGGTAAAATACAATTTTTTAAGCAAGTAGAGAAATGTTGCATTGGAAAGAAATACACAGCAAGTCTACTCTCCTGGCAAAGAAGATTAAAAACAAAAACTACTGTTTTGGGAGGTGGAGCATGGTAAGGAGAAAAAGTGTTAAGTTGATGAAAGGTTTAGGTGTACAAGGTGTGAACCAGTTTATCTCAGCCTAACACTCTTTTTTACTTGGAAAACTCATTTTGACTTACCTTCTCACTGAACTATCCGTTGACAAACTGCCTTACCTATTTCCTCTGGACTGCAAAGCAGATGGTCTTCCTTTTATTAACTTGCTTTCCCTTGTTCTGTTCCTAAACTGAAAGATTGATATTTTATGTGATTTCCATGCTGTCACATCAAGTGTGTTTTATTAATATGTAATAATTATAATAGCAGAATCCATATATATGTATATATTTAAACATATATTCCTCCTTGGTCATATTTGCATCTAATAAGGACATAATGACATTTTCAGCAAATATTTAAAAAATTAGTCTTAATGATTAAATTTATCCCTCTGTATATGAAAATTAACACCAATGAATTAAGTGTATTTCAGTTAGAAATAATTTCTAAAACTTTTCCTTCATTTCAGTGAGGGTGCCAGTACCCTAAACAGTACCCTTATAGAAGTCTGAAAAAAAGTTAAGACATCAAAATCCTAACAATGGTGGAAAGTGACTTGAGTAGTGACAAGAAGAGAGTCCAGTGAGTTATAAATAAGCTAAATTAATTCTGAAGCAGCAGGGTGCTGCAAAGATGTGGTTACTACCTTTTGATCTTTGACAAAATCCAATTCCTTTTGTTCTTCCATGGTATATAGAGATAGCCTCATGAGATTTTTATCAACTGAATTTACAATATTCAGTATTTGAATATAAAAGTGAGAAGAACCATGTTCTTAAAACATGGTGGATTAGAGTCTGTCAGAAACAGTAGCTTAGATAAGCGTGTTAATATTTTAGGTCACTAGAGAAGCACTTATTGAATAATCTAAAACAATTTATGCCTTTGCCTGGGAAGTAAGAAACCATAGAAATTATCCATATATATCACAATTCCAAGATTATTTTAATTTATGTGTTCATTTGGGTTTATCATTATCATGTTTTTATATATTTCAAAAGAGATGCACATGATTATTGCTTTTCAAAATTTTTGACACTTAGTTCAGTTATGGTTGTTTACATTCAAATAAGATATTTAACATTATGCTTTCTTATACATTGGTGTTTACATTTTTTTCTGATATTACTAGATTATAATGGCAAATGTTAGCATTGCATTGTTAAGGGCAGGAACATATGATAAAATGGTTTCTAATGTAATAATTGAGGTTAATAAAATATTCCTTAGAAATTTTATTCAGCAGTGGAACAAATAGCTTATGTAGGATGAGAACACCATTTTTAAGTAGCTCAGAATGTATACATTTTCGCTCCCTAGGCTTTGAATTTTGTTTACTTTGTATATCTATCTGCTATAATTGGTCTTTCCAAACTGAAGAAAATATGGGAAATTTTGCATTTTTTCTTTTTAATGCAGATGGAGTCTCAACACAGAGACTGACCAAGCAGTCTTGAACTCCTGGCCCATGTAATCCTCTCATCTTGGCCTCCCAAAGTGTGCTAGGATTACAAATGTGAGCCACTGCACCTGGCCTATTTTTACTTTTGATTAAGACTTCAGCTTTAAGTTATAAACCCATTCTTTTTCAACATATTATTATTGGTTGATACTGATTCATTGTTTGCTTTGTGCCTAAAACTCTTTTAGGTTCTTTACATATATTATATAATTTAATTCACAATATTGACAAGAGATATTTTTTCTTATTTTACTTATTTAATAAGAAGAGATCTGAGAAAGAGGACGATTAAGTAACTTTACCAAGGTCACCACCTTGGCAAGGGAGTGAGGCCTAGATTATTATAAGTATTTTAACTTTACTTATTTCAAATTTGTTCCTCAAAGAAGGTCGGGACTATTAAATGAATGGAATCATACCACCTAACTTTCTAGATTTGTCAGGAATAAAATGGGAATGAAAATGGTAGGGGGAGTATATTCACTCAGAATGCTTCCTTTGTTGTCTCTGGTATATTCAGAAGGGGAGCATTTCTTTTGAAATAAATTTTCTAGCCATTTGTGCTAGACATCTCCTTTGGCAAGGGCTGAATTTGGATGCACTCTATTTCAATTTTTATAGCTGGATGTCTTTTGCTGTCATGGGGTTTTGACACCTGTGACTGCCTCTCTTAACCTAATGGTTCTCAACTTCCATGGCTTAGTAACATTTTACAAGCTACGTGAAGGAATCATCAAATTGATTGAATAAGGACTTTCAAATTATGAAAAAAATGGCTATAATTTTCTAAATTCTTAAGGTTTTAATATTTTTGTTTTCAAATTTTGGCTTGTACTGTTACTTGACTATGGCAGAATCTATTCTAGAAGCTACATTTATATTTTAGCATAAAATGTATCTGTAGTGATTTAAGATATGAGGACAGTCACAAAATAATTTTAAAGTTAAAGGAATAGTTGCAATTTTTCTTCAATGCTGTTGACCAAAGAAGAATCTGTATTTGTGTTGATGAACTTTTGATATCTTCTTTTTTTGATCAACAGGATAATGGATAGGGCTGCTGAAGTTGCAGAGGTAGTAGATTGAGTTATGTAAGAAGGACAAACAGTTAACTGGATATTTTCAGTTGTGGATTTAAAAGAATAGGCCCATAAAAAGAATCTAAAATTGTAGATCCAGAAATAAAGAGAAGACAAAAATGAGAGGCAGTCTAGATTTCTTACAGAAATGGAGAGAAAATAGAGAAATTGTGAAGCAGCTGTGTGTTGAATGAGACTTTTTCTAAAGAGTGTGTTTTAGATATTTTGGTCTTTGTTATATAGCAATCCAAATATAGAGAGACCCGCTCATACTTATATCCACCTTTCCCCAAATATGCCTGTAGCTTTTTTGACAAAACCTGCATGTTTGAGGATTTTTTTGGTGAATCTTTTAGACTTGGATTGTTATTGTGACTATGATAGCATGCAAAAATTGACCAACAGGCAGGACAAGTAGGAATAAAATAGTATTTGATGGTGGTTTGCCAAAGCCACAAAGGCACATAGATGTTTCATGATTTGAATATTTTGAAAAATCACTAATTACATCTTTTTTCCCTCTAGATTCTAATCCTCGACTTCTAAGATTGAATCCATTATCTACTTGGCACTGTTTTTGAAAACTTAGAATCTTGACCTTAATGTACTGCTTGTGTTTGGTAGTTGATAGAATCTTCTCTAATACCAACTATGCCAAATATTGAGTTTCACTACACACAGTAGCCAGTGTTACACCTACTCTTGGAGGTGATCAAAAGGCTGTTTGTTTAAAAGGTACTTAAGACTATTTGAAACCTACTAAAGAATAGAAAAAAAGATTAATCTTGGTCTTAAATTAAAACAATTTTAATTTAATCACTTTTTTGGTGATGAGCACACCCAAAATGTTTAGTCTGGGGAATGTGACATGAATTAGAATTCTTGAAATGACACTATTCTTGACCTACTCCTTTGAGGACAGCTTAGAATTAAGCTGTCTTGGACAGAATAAGGCATTACATATTCTTTCATTTATTCATTCAGCAAACATTTATTAAAATTCTAACTCTTATTAGGCACTATGTTAGTTTTCATACATACAGAATAAATTAGAATTTCCTTTGACTTCATGGATCATATGATCCTATTACCTATTAGAGAAGACAAATATGTAAACAGATTATAATTACATATCTATTATAATGGTATACAGATGTGACATATGCTAAAAAAAGCAAGAATAAAACAATAATCCGAGAGTTGTTTTAACCTTAAAAGACTGATTGGCAAAGGGAGGAAATCTGAATGCTGAGACTTAATTGAATTGAAGATTTTACAGTGTAATATGATGTAAGGCGAGTTCAAGAAGTAGAAATGTAACTTGGAAGGCGAGATGATACACCGGGAATAAGTGAAACCAGAGGATCATTAGTTCAGTTTTAAAAATCTCTAGGCAAAATGAGATTAAAGCTAGGGATGTTGTCTTCTGGAATTTAACAGTGGAAGTTCATGATAATTAGTTCATGTGTATAATTTATATTTCAAATACAGATGTTACCTGACTTATGATGGTTTCACTTAATGATTTTTTGACTTTACGATGCGTGAAAGCCATACACATTCAGTAGAAACCATACTTTGAATATCCATACAACCATTCTGCTTTTCACTTTCAGTGCAGTATTCAATAAATTTCATGAGATATTCAAATGTTATGAAATAAACTTTGTGTTAGATGATTTTGTCCAACTGTAGGTTGATGAGTATGCTTAAGGCAGGCTAGATTAAACTATGATGTTAGGTAGTTTAGGTGTCTCAAATGCATTTTCAGCTTATGATGGGGTTAACAAGATATAACCCCATCATAAGTCAAGGAGCATCTGTAATAGGAAAACTGTAATAGTTACATATAAGTAAAATAAGTACACGCTCCTAGATTAGACTGTATATCATATATTTAACACAGCATTTTCTTTAGAAGATAGCTCCCTCAAGGAGGCATTTTGTTTAGATTATTTAAAATTTATAGCATTTAAAAAATATGCTAAGGGGAGAATAATTCTCATATTTTACTCTTTTTTTTTTTTTTTTGAGTTGGAGTCTCACTCTGTCGCCCAGACTGGAGTGCAGTGGCTGCTCCCAGCCATCACA
>NW_007258454.1:217564-217973 GCF_000164805.1 Carlito syrichta | reverse complement strand
CCTCAGCCTTCCAAGTAACCGGAATTACAGGCATGCGCTACCATGCCTGGCTGATTTTTTGATTTTTATTGTAGAGATGAGGTCTCACTGACCAGGCGGGTCTCGAACCCACGGGCTCAGGAAATCCACTCACCTCAGCCTCCCAAAGGCACGGGTTTACAGGCTGAGCCACCGAGCCTGGCTATATTTTACTCTTTAGCTAATATCAGTATAAATGAAATACTTATATAAGTTTAAAGAATATAATTTAAGCCTCTCTTCTGTATTTCTACAATAATTTTTACAGTAATAATCAATTTCAGCAAAAAACAGATCTAAAATAAAACAAAATACCAGCTGGGCTCGGTGGCTCAGCCTGTAATCCCGTGCCTTTGGGAGGCTGAGGTGAGTGAATTGCCTGAGCCTGCGG
>NW_007258454.1:215715-216929 GCF_000164805.1 Carlito syrichta | reverse complement strand
CCCAGGGAGGCTCTGGGCACCCACCTCTCAGAGATACTGTTCCCATTTCTGACTGAAGTGCCCTGTGAGGGACCAAGAGCCACCACCTGCCCTCTGGAGCTTTGGAGATCGGGATCCCCGGGCCCACCCTGGCTGAGGCACTCAGCATGCGACCGCAAGCTTGTGTAAGGGAGCTTGTGTAAAGTGCTGATCGGAGGCTTCCAGCTCCAGAGGAGGGAACCCCCGACCTGCTCCTCCACCCCAGCCTGCTGGTGGCACCCCGGATCCAGTGCCCAGCTGTGCAGCTGATCCTGCCTAGAGACCCACACGAGCATCTCTAAAAGTGAAAGTAAAACTACCACCTCCGCCATTTTCAAGGTGGATTTGCATCACCCTGCCCACCTATCAGAGCCTCCACCTCGGTTCCCATGGTGTTGTCGTTAAACAGGAGACAAATCCCCTCCCTTAGGCTGAACAGAGACAAGTCACAGATCTCCCAGGCAGCAGGTTAGCTGTCTTCAACAAAAACAGAGGGGGGAGGCTGAAGATTAGAGCTTAAGGGACTTTAGCCACTAAGGGATGAGAGAAAAATCTACACAAATGAAGAAAAACCAAAAGAAGAGTATGGGTCTCTCCCAGACTCTTGGGAGGGCAGACACTGAGAAAACTGACTTCAGAATGCAAACAATGAAGAGCCCCCAGAATGACTGGTCTCAAACTACAAACCTAGATATCAAGACATTAATGGAGAGATTAAAAAGAATTGAGGAGACTCAAGAAAAACTGGAAAGGAGCTGATATCTGAGATAATAGTAATAAAGAATACTGTGAATGAAATAAAGAACAAACTGATAAGCATAGAAAGCAGAAATACCCAAGCAGGAGAAAGAATCTCAGAACCTGAGGACCAAAATATAGAGCTAACCCAAACTCTGAAAAACACAGAAAACAAGCTCAAAAAGACAGGAAAAAACCTTCTAGAGATGAGCAATTACTTCAAGAGACAGAACGTAAGAGTAATTGACCTTCCTGAAGCAGAAAGAGAGACAGAGACCACACTGGAACAAACCTTCCATGAGATCATTCAAGAAAACTTCCCTTATCTAATCAATGATGCAAAAACTCAAACACAAGAGATTCAGAGAACCCCTGCAAGACAACAAATGAGAAAACCAACTCCTAGACACATAATAATTTGCCTAAACAAAGTAGGCATAAAAGAAAAAATCCTGAAG
>NW_007258454.1:214739-215450 GCF_000164805.1 Carlito syrichta | reverse complement strand
CCCAGATATCCAATCCCTAAGATCTTACGCTGCCACCAAACCACCTCTACATGAAACACTCAAGAAAGTACTAAACACAGAAGAAAAGGGGGAAAAAAGCACAACGTACTTCACAAGAGTACAGGAAAAAGAATAAAATACACATGAACCAACCCCCAAAACAAAAGGAAGACAATAAACCAAGTGGAAGAACAACTCTATAAGAACTCTATGATAGGGACGAACTCTCACATTTCAATAATTAGCCTGAACGTGAATGGACTAAATGCACCACTGAAAAGACATAGAATGGCAAAATGGATAAAATATCACCAGGCAACAATATACTGCCTTCAAGAGACCCATTTCACTAGAAAGAACATGCACAGACTCAAAGTAAGAGGATGGGAAACAAATTTTCAGGCAAATGGAACACAAAAGAAAGGAGGAGTCACAATCCTAATTTCAGACAAAATGCCATTTAAGCTATCAAAAATTAAAAAAGATACAGAGGGCCAGTACATAATGATAAAAGGTTAACTCCATCAAAAAGAAATATCTATCCTAAACATATATGCACCTAACATAGGTGCACCAACTTTTATAAAGCAACTCCTAGGAAAACTAAAGAAAGATATTGACTCTAACACCAACATAACTGGAGACTTTAATACCCCACTCACAACCCTAGACAGATCATCAGGACAAAAAATCAGCAATGAGATCCGGACC
>NW_007258454.1:173213-214293 GCF_000164805.1 Carlito syrichta | reverse complement strand
TGTGGCGAAAAGGGAACACTTCTACACTGTTGTTGGGAGTGTAAACTAGTGCAACCTCTGTGGAAAGCAGTGTGGTGATTCCTGAAAGCTCTAAACATCAAACTCCCATATGACCCTGCAATCCCCCTACTGGGAATATACCCTGAAGAACTCAAATCACTCTATAAAAAAGATACCTGCACACGAATGTTTATTGCAACATTGTTCTCAATAGCATGAACCTGGAACCAACCACGCTGTCCATCAAAAGAGGACTGGATTAAAAAAATGTGTACATATACATGATGGAATACTATGCAGCTATAAAAAAGAACAAAATCATGAATTTCACAGCAACCTGGATGGAGCTAGAGTCTATAATACTGAGTGACCTCTCACAGAAACAAAGATCTGAGTATCACATATTCTCACTCATACAGTGGACCTTGATCATCCAACACACTACCATAAGATAATGACTGACTGTGGTGGGAAACTATGGGGGGAGGAATGGGACTAATGGTAGTAGACATCTGTCTGGGGACGGGGAGAGACCTGTTATCAACAAGGGTGCCTGAAGGAAGCGTATTTGTATACCTAACCTTTAACTATACCCCACAATATCAAAACAAAGAATATTGATAAAAAAAATATGTAAAAGCAACTTGATTTAAATAGTGTATAGTTAACTATGGTTCATGTAATTAATTTATTAGTGTTTAAGAAATTTGGGATGATAATGTTTTTGGGCTTAGGCCATATCTTTTTTAGGCAGGCTTTTTGGGTCTTATTTTTATTTCTTGAGACAGTTGTTTATTGGAAACATTAATTTAGTGAAATTCTTAGACTTTAATGAAAATATGAACTTACATTATATCTCCTTAATATGTTTTTATTATAATTGATAGTTACATAAGTGATTTCACCTTGTATTATAAAACTAAGTAAAATAAAATTCACCAATGTGACTTTGAAGCTTCATATTTTTATGTTAAAAGTACTTAAGGACTCAAGGAGTTGCATAGATGTTAAATATTGAAGTATCAAGAAGTTAATCATTTAAAAATATCTGTATCTCTACACAGCCATAAAAAAGAACAAAATCATGAACTTTGCAGCAACCTGGATGGAACTAGAGTTTATAATACTGAGTGATCTCTCACAGAAACAAAGATCTGAGTATCACATGTTCTCACTCATAAGTGGACCTTGAACATCTATTGCAATACTATAAGAAAAGGATTGACATTGGCGAGAAACTGTGGGGGGGCAGGGAGGGGAAGGGGGGTGGGATTAACAGTAGTCAATATTTGTCAGGGGACGGAGGGACACCCCATATCAACAAGGGTGCCTGAACGATGCATATTTGTATACCCAACCCTTAATTGTACCCCACAATTTAAAAAAATATGTTAAAAAAATCTATACCTCATTTTAATCACATAGTTACTTCCTAAATATGTTTTTTTTTTTTTTACTACAACTGTTAGAAATGAGTTAATTTTAAGGATACCATTACAAGGTTAACAATGCAGTTAATTTAAGGAATTTATAAGAATATTGTCAATAAAGTTGCAAATTGCCATTCTTTCCATGGTTGTTTTTTTTCAAACTATTGCCTTCTAACCATAATAGCACTGTCCTAGACTAAAAATCAGACAGCTCTTTCCTTCCTAAGTCATCTTATTTGTGACTACCAATCTACTGGACTTACAAAAAACAACCTAAGCTAATACGTCAACGTATTTCAAAAGAACTTAATTCATTAATTAATTTTAACTGAATGGTTACTAAATCTACAATTGATACAGTATGAATATGTAAATTAAATATTCACTTCACCTACCTAATATTTTACATAAAGAATGAAATCAAAGTCTTTGATTTCAAAATTTCTAGTGCATATTTTTACCTTTAACTTCTTTGTTCTAGGCACTAGACTGGCAGAAGCAAGGGTTCTCTGCTGCCTCAACATCCTGGGTTTAGGTGGTCCTTCTGCCTCAGCCCCCCGAGTAGCTGGAGCTACAGGAGATCCACCATGCCTGGCTAATTTATTTTATTTTTTTGTAGATACAATGTCTTACTATGTTGCCGAGGCTGGTTTCGAACTCCTGGGATCAACTAATCCTCCTACCTTACCTCCCAAAGGCTGGGATGACAGATGTGAGCCATGTTTCCAGCCAAAAATATATTTTTTATTTGTATAAATTTAAGGTGTACAAGGGACAGCAATATTTATACTAAGAAATACTTTAGTTTCTTTTTAGTGTTTATCAAACTAAAATCTTAAAAAATGTTGTTATTAAGCAGTTCCTACTTAGGAAACCAAAATACTCATTGTGCTAAACTGCCCACATAAAAACAATAAATATTCAGGAGGTAGAGTAACCATTTACTTGTATTAAACACTTTCTCAGCTTTTTTTTTTTTCCTATTATCTATGATATTCTTAAAAGACTTTTAATCATACCCTTATTAATTTGGATTGAGTTTTGTGATCTGCCACTGTAATTTCTAAATAATAAAGATGTTTCAAGTTAAAAACACTTCAGAAGTTTTCCTTCACTTAGAAACAAATTCTACTGTGTAAGTCCCTTGAAGTCAGTTATAATTATTACAGTCTGTGAGGATTAGTACATTGTAAGGAGATTACTGGACTTCTTTACTTAGCAGCACAATGAGTGAGGGTGCACCTTGAGGACAACAGCAGTAAATGTTGGAGTTGTACAATTTGAAGACTTCTGGATAAACATATTATGTTTCAGCACCCTCTTTAAATACACAACATTAAATCAATACATTTTTATTAAGTAGTACTCTATATGTACTATCTGCTATAAGGGAAATATAAGAAATGATTTCCAATCTCAAGAATTCTGCAGTCATTTTGAGGAAGGTATGTATTATGCTGTAAGCTTTTCACAGAATTACCTTATTAATAGTATTATTTTAATAATGGGCAGAAACTGAGGCTCAGAGAAGTCAAATAATTGCCAAAGATTCTACAGGTGGGAAGTGGTGGTGCTGGAATTCAAATTTTTCGTCTAGTAAAAAGGTCATGCTGTTTTCTTCATGTCAAATCAAACTGGATTAAAAAGGAGATGATTGCCCATACAGTAATATTAAATACCTATGTGACAATGTCTTCAATTGTGAATGTAGTCTAGAGTTGCACTGGAAAAACTTGGGAGGGTTAAGGTAACTCATAAGTGTTACATGCAGGAAATGAGAATTGAGTTGTATTTTGAAGAGTAGGATAACGATATACCCAGAGAAAGTTGAAATAAAAGAGAAGGAATTGGAACAAAGGCATGTAAATAAAAACAGGTTATATGTGTAGTTCCAATGTGGAAGACAATAAATAGATTTTGTCAGTTTATAGTAGAAAGGTTATTTTAGTAATAGTTTGGCAATAAAATTGGATAGAGCATAGTTAATTGTATTAGCCATCTTGATTAATCACATACAGTACTAGTTAGGGGTATAGTTAATCTTTAAATATACTAACTCATTTAATCTGCAGAACAATCATATCAGAGGTACTGCAATTAATTCTACTTTATGAATGAAAAAATTTTGCAGAAATGTTAGATTTTTCTAAGATCTTACAACAAGTAAATGCAGAGCTGAATTCAAATTCAGGTGTTCTATCTAAAGATCTTTTACTCTTAACCACTGTACTATCCTTTGCTTTTGGAAAATGAGATAATATTACATACAACCTTGAAAGTATGGATACTAGCTACATTTGGAACAGGAAAATGGAACAGTGACTAGGATTGAAGTGATGTGTGCTTTCTTAGCAGAGCTGCAGTTAGGTAGTTGGTGGTATGCAATAGAATCAGAGAGTAAGACTGTAAATCTGAAATATTTTTGGTTATAAATATTTAAGGTGAGGTAAATATTAAAATTTGTATGATGTTTTATATTCTGCTGATTGGGAGAGTGCTAGTGTCAATTACAGATAGGCAGGTTGGTTGTAATACTCTGTTTGGAAGGGAAAGTGGTGAATTCAATTTTCCCATGCTGAATTTGAGCCAATTGTGAAACATAAAGATATTGATAGCCAGGAGGTATACTTTAGAATACAGGACAATCTGCTCAGGGCTTCAAAATTAAGATATTAATTTAGGATAATATAATAATAATTATTTAAGAGTGTAAGAAGTTGCTGAAGAAGAAAATATTTGAGTGTAAAAGTAAATGGATTTAAAAATATATAAATATTTAAATATAATATTAGTAAACATTGCATTTAATATTATTAATAATATTTAATACTACATAGATATGTTGCATAAATATAAAAATTATTACATATAATATTTATACATTATTAAAACAAATATATTGTTATATTTAATTTATTATTATATAATAAGAATAATTCTTATATATTATAATGTTATATTATATGAATCATATATTTTATATATTTTCCATAAATATATATTGTATTATGTATTACATATTAATAATATATATTAAAATAAATAAATATATTTAAGAGTGTAAGAAGCTGCTTACTAAAACTGGGTTCCATGGACCATTATGGTCCACAAATTGTTTCTGGTCAGAATTAAGATTAATTCATGTTCATTTCATTTTATACAATGGTTGGTCTGTGACTGGAGTTAAAAAAAACTTCAGAATAAATATTTTGAGAGACACTGTTTTGAATGGTTGCATCCCTTTGAGAGACATTGTTTGAATGGTTGCATCCCTTTGCTGCAATGACCAGCCAGTATCATGGTTATCTAGACAGACTGAGGCAGTTTCCAGCATTTCAAGATTAAGCTCAATTTACTTCACTTTATTTCCTTTTGTTCCTTCCAGTGCTCCATCCCAGATAAGTAGGTGTTTGTGTTGGTGATATTGTCCTGGTTTGCAATGTCCTAGGAATCTCAGACAAGCACTGGGAAGAACATTACTTTCCTGTAACATGTGATAAAGATGAGAAATCCAAGAGGCAGTATCCTGTAATGAAACTAAAGTCAATTCAGACAAACCATCTTACTGTTATCAATCCAGAAAGTTTAGACAGAAGTTTTAGGGTTAAAAGTGAAGAACAGGAAAGAAAACAATCATTTTCTTTTGGCTTGAGAGAACAGATAAAATCATCTTCATAGGTCACTTATGGGTTGCTGTGCTCAGTTTTGGATTCTTTAGGGGCATTGAATAGAGTATAATTATCATCTGGCAGAAATCAGATCTATTTAACTTAACTTCGGCATGAAGATAGCTTAGTTTATGTAATTTAAATTGTACCTGTCTCATTGCAGTACTTCCTGAGTATTCTCAGGCTATTTCATAGGATTTCCTTCTTTTTCTTCTTCTTTTTTTTTTGAGTTGGAGTCTCATTCTGTTGCCCAGACTGGAGTGCAGTGGCTGCTCCCAGTCACCACAACCTTGACCTGCTGGGCTCCAGTGATCCTTCCGCCTCAGCCTTCTGAGTAGCCGGAATTACAGGCACGTGCTACCATGCCCAGTTGATTTATTTTTTTATTTTTTTATTGTAGCGATGAGGTCTCGCCAAGTTGCCCAGGTGGGTCTCGAACCCGCGGACTCAGGCAATCCACTCACCTCAGCCTCCCAAAGTGCGGGATTACAGGCTGAGCCACCGAGCCCGGCTGGATTTCCTTCTTCTTATCTAAGTCAGAAACAATAAACCTACATGATTTAACTATTTCTCTTGGTCAAAGCAGCTGATAGATTTGTTTAATATCTAAAATTTCTGTGTAATCTTGGGTAAGGAGGCAAGAAAAGGTGAGTACAGAGGATGTCTTTGAATAATAATTCCTTATTATTTGAAGGCATTATGGTCTGAGATGCCTAAAGAGCCAGGAATGCCATAGTACTAGGAATACAAAGACAACAAGAACAATCTACATGTTAGGAGATTACAACTAGTTTAAAGCATAAAGCGCGCAAAAAGTTCATAATTAAAAATATAAGCAAATGCCATTTGATTAGGTAACAGGGATCAGATTTGACCGCTCATGTGAACTAGCAAAAAATAGCCAAAATATATAAAGCTCCAGTTATCAAGACACTGGACATGAGCCAACCAAGAACACTGGACTATAAAAATTGTAAAGTAAATGAAGATGCCTTATGATTTTCTCAGTTGAGTGCCTTGAGAATTTCCATGTCTCAGTGCATGGATGGGAACTCAGATGAATGACTCCTAGTGGATTCTCTGTAATGAGGAGATAGAGCTGAGAGTCAGGGAGACCACAGGAGCTAGAGCTTGAGGACAGAGTAACTGAAGAAAAAAGCTGCACTCAAAGAATGCAGCAATAAGCAGAGGATCCTCCCTTAGGTCTTCAGCTGAGTACTAAGTAGCACATGTAAGTGAGGAAACTATAGTAGCAATGACTCACTCAGGGTTAGAAATAGTACTTGTTTCCACTAGTGACATACCTATCAGAGTAGCTACAATTAAATAGATTGAACATATCAAGTGTTAATGAGAATGTGGAGCAACTGGAACCCTCATACACTGTGGGAATGTATAATGGTGCAATAATTTTGGAACACAATTTGTCAGATGCTTAAAAAGCCAAGTAGGCTTCATTCCCAGGATGCAGGGCTGCTTCAACATTCACAAGACCATAAATGTAATTAATTACATCAGGAGATGTAAAATAGGAACCACATGATTATATCATTAGAGGCAGTAAAAGCTTTTGATAAGATCTTGTATCCCTTCTTGATAAAAACTCTTGAACACCTAGGCATAGAGGGAACATACCTCAAAATAGTAAGAGCTATTTACGATAAACTCACAGCCAACGTGTTGCTAAATAGACAAAAATTGGAAGTATTTCGTCTGAAAACTGGAATAAGACAAGGCTGCCCACTTTCACCCCTTCTGTTCAGCATAGTGTTGGAAGTTCTAGCCAGAGTAATCAGACAAGAGAAGGAAATCAGGGATATCCAAATAGGAAAAGAGGAAGTCAAGTTATCCCGCTTTGCTGACGATATGATTCTGTATCTCAAAAATCCAAAAGAATCTGTCAAAAACCTTCTTGTACTGATAAAGGACTTTGGCACAGTCTCAGGGTACAAAGTAAACATGCAAAAAACGTCACATTCTTACACACCAACAACTAACAGGCAGAGAACCAAATAAGAGGCACAATCTCATTCACAATAGCCACCAAAAAGATGAAATACCATGGCATCTTCCTAACCAGAGAAGTGAAAGACTTTTTCAATGAAAACTGCAAAATGTTGCTTAAAGAAATACAAGAAGAAACAAACAAATGGAAAAATATTCCATGCTCATGGATTGGAATAATCAACATTGTTAAGATGTCCATACTGCCCAGGGTAGTCTACAGATTTAATGTTATACCCATTAAATTACCAATATCATTCTTCTCAGACCTAGAACCAACAATACACAAGATCATATGGAAACAAAAACTACCATGAATAGACAAAACAATCCTCAACAAATGAAACAAAGTGGGAGGTATAACATTACCAGACTTTAAGCCTTATTATAAAGCTACAGTAATCACAACAGCCTGGTATTGGTACAAGAACAGGCATATAGACCAATGGAACAGGATAGATATTCTGGAAGCAAAACCTCAATTTCTCAACCAACTCATCTTCAACAAAGCCTCCACTAACAACTGCTGGGGAGAGGGGAGCTTATTTAGTAAATGGTGCTGAGAAAACTGGCTGACTACATGCAGAAGATTTAAACAAGACCCCTACTTATCAACATACACAAAAATTGACTCTAAATGGATCAAAGACCTAAACGTAAAACCTCCCTCAAACTATAAGAACCATAGAAAATTCAGGAGACACCCTAATAGAAATTGGAACTAGCAACCTGTTCCTGATCAAAACCCCAAGTGCCTATGCCATAAAAGATAAAATAGATAAGTGGGACCTATCAAACTGAATTGCTTCTGCAAAGCCAAAGAAACCATCAAGAGAGTGGAGAGACAGCTCACAGACTGGGAAAAATATTTGCCAACTGTATATATGACAAAGGCCTTACACCTACTATCTACAAGGAACTCAAACATGCCGAAAAGAAAAAAAACAAACAGCCCTTTTAAAAAGTGGGCAAAAGATATGAATAGAACTTCTCAAAAGAAGACATACAAGCAGCCAACAGATACATGAAAAAATGCTCAGCCTCACTAATCATCAAAGAAATGCAAATTAAAACCACACTAAATACCATCTAACTCTGGTCAGGATGGCTATATCAGTAACTCAAAAAACAACAGATGCTAGTGATGATGTGGGGAAGAGGGAACACTTCTACACTGCTGTTGGGAGTATAAACTAGTACAACCTCTGTGCAAAATAGTGTGACAATTCCTAAAATATCTAAAAGATCCTAAAAAGATCTAAAAAACCTTCCATTCAACCAAGCAATCCCCCTTCTGGGAATATACCCAGAGGAACTAAAATTATTCTACAAAAAAGATAGCTGTACATGCATGTTTATTGCGGCACTATTTACAGTAGCAAAAACATGAAACTAATCGTGCTGCCTATTGAAAGTAGACTGGATTTTAAAAATGTGGTATGTACAATACATGATGGAATATTATGCAGCCATAAAGAAGGACAAAATTATGAACTTCACAGCAACTTGGATGACTTTAGAACCTATAATACTCAATGATCTATCACAGAAACAAAGAACTGAGTACCATGTGTTCTTACTCACAAGGAGACCATGAACAGTGATCATAATACTTTAGGAAAGGGGTTGACAGTAGCAGGACACTGCTGGGGGAGGGAGGGGAGGAACAGACTTCATCAATAAGGGTACCTGATCTCAAACCAGGTGAAGTGGGGACCAAAGTGAGGCCCAAACTTTACCTGTACAATGACCATTTGTGTACCTAACCCTGAATTGTACTCCACACCTTTAAAATAAAAAAAGAAAAGAAACTAAAACATCAGAAAGATGTATTCCAACTGGCCTCAAACACAAAGCAAACCGCTTTGCTGTGAGAGAAAGCGATCATGTGGCAAGGACCCTTCTAGGAAAACAGCTTCTAGAAGCTGGCAGTAGTTCCCGCAAGTGGCTAGCAGTCCTGTAGGCCCAAGGAAATTAATTCCACTAACAACCAGTGAACTTGAGAAGGACTTCAGGTAACAGATGAGATCACAGCCCTTGCTGACAACTGAATTTCAGTCTTGTGATAGATACCCAGAGGACAGAATCCATCTAATGTGCACTCATACTCCTGACCCAAGGACATGGTGAAATAATACATTTCTGTCATTTTAAGCTACCAAATATGTGCTAATTTATTTACAGAAACAGATAACAAATAAATATATTAAAATTTTAAAGAAGCCAATGAAATATTACCAAGCAATATGGAAATGAACCATTGATACATGCTACAGTTTGAGTGAATGTCAAATAGTTACGCTGAGTAAAGGAGCACGACAAAATTAGTTCATGGTGTATGATTCAATTTGTATAAAATTCTAGAAAATGAAACTAATTTGTAAAGATAAAAAGCAAATTAGTATGGAAGGGGTGAAATGTGTGCTGGCCAGGAGAGATAGGAAGGAGAAATTACAGGAAGAAGGAAGAAATTTTTAGAGTTGATAAGTTTGTTCCTTTTCTTGATTGTGTTGATGGTTTCACAGCTGCATATATAGGTTGAGCTTCTCTACTCTAAAAATCCAAAGTCTGAAATGCTCCCAAATTCAAAACTTTTTTAGTGCTGACATCACACTCAAAGGAAATGGTCATTGGTGCATTTTGGATTTTGGACTTTTGAATTAGGGATGCTCAACTGGAAAATATAATGCAAATATTCCAAAGTTAAAAAGAAAAAAACCAGAAGCACTTTAGATCCCAGGCATTTTGGATAGGGAATACTAAACCTATGTATGTAAATTCTTATGAATTACTATTTGCAATGTTAAAATGTACAGTTTATTGTATGTCAGTAATTTCTCAAGAAGCTAAAAATATATAAGCAAATGATGTTTGTTAGCCACAGTAGGTGCAGTGGTTATTCAAAAGAAAGAGTGAAGGAGAGAAATAGAGAATTGTGAATCACTTTCAACTAAGAAAAGCTATACAAAGGAGGTGAGATATGTGTTAAAGTTTAAGGGTAAACATTTAGTAGGTAGATGGAGGATGAAGGGGGATGAGTGCAATGTAAATAGGGTCATTAAAGTGGAAATAATAGTAGGATTTTCATGGGTTGAAGAAGCTGTGTTCTCTACTAGAATGATCCCAGCAAAGGGGTGAACAAGAGGGGCCAGATAGGTGATAGCTTTTGAATTATGGGCTAAGAAGTCTTGATGGTATCTGTGGAGTAAGGATGATTAGATTGCCACAATAGATGAGACCTCTAAGTGAAGGAGCCTGATGGCTGAAGGGTACCAAGCTTAGTCTTCAGAAGCTCACAGGTTAAGTGAATTCAGGAAAAAGAGTTATAAATATAAATAAGAAGTAGTCATTATTGTATCAGACCTGCTGGTAGAAGAACTTTAGACACAAGGATACGGTTTTCAAAATTTCAGTACAGAAGTCCTGGAGAAGAAGAATGAATGGATAGACCAGGGCTTATAAATGAGAGGACATTGGTTTCTTGAATAAACATAATGAATAGGTCTCTACTGGGAACAGTGTTGAACATATCGAGTTATCAAGAGGCCTTCTAACAAAGTACATGGAGAAGGGAATCCTCTGTTGAGGCTTGTGATTTCCTATGAGGACTATGTCTGGAGGGAAAATTTGACCTGATACTGACTGTAAAAAGTTGACTTATTTCTAGACCAGCTATAGGTATCCAGAAACTATGAGGACTCCCAGAACCATTGCAAGTGTTATTGATACTGTGATAGGTCCAACGTTATTTTGACATCTTTAAACTTCAGAATGAGGAATATGTTGGAGACCTTAAAAATAAGAGGGACCTCTTAGGAATACCCACAGTTTTCTTTTTGTGTTTTAGTTGGAACTGGGCAATTCTGAAGAGTATGATAAATCAAATGTAGTTTAGTCCACTGTATTATTCTCTGGGTACAGATTAGTTGGGCTGCTTTAAGTCATGTTCTCTTCTTTCACAGCACAACAACCTGCTGTTGATAAATGAGTTAGTATTACATTATGAGCAAAACATGAGCAGGGGAGTTGCAGAGTTGCATTGGTCTGTGAAGCAATGATACAGAGCTGGAGTGACAGATTTACCAGCTAGATATAAAAACTGCCCTCTGGTAAAAGTTACCATGATTTTATTTTATTTTTTTACCTAAATTGTGTATCCAGGACACATGGATGATGATAAAATCATGAACATCATCTCTGAATATGAAGGCATGATGGGTGCAGCTATCAAAGAGCAGTTCATTTTAAAATAAGCCACATTTTCCTGGAGTTGCAGAGCAAGAGAGGAAAAAATAGTTTATAAAGGGAATGAAGATGTTGATCTCTGACAGCCGATCTTTTCAATCTATGTGAAAATACCAGCTGTAGCAGCTGTGGCAACGAAACCTACTGATTTTCCTTTTCATTTGAAAGATTCTTTAGACATTTAAAATACTTTTACTATTGAATGGAAGGACTGGGCTTTCATTGTCATCTTCAGATTGCAAATTACATGTGGGTAGCCCCTTTTTGAGGAGTCAATAATCATCATTTCAGATGTGGAGGACACTGTTGATGGGGTAGACTTAAAGACGCTGCCCTTCTGAATACGTTGTAGGTACTACCAAAGTGTCATTGAGATTCAGTCACAGGTTTCTCTTTGCACACACTTCCTCAAGCCATCACTCACAGTCACTCTAGTGTTGAAGACTAAATCCATCATTGTATTTGTAAGCCCAAAGTCAAAGGAGTAAACTACGTTTCTTCACAATACCAGCTCTTTGGCATATCCTTTTTAGTATTAATAAAATGCTGAAACCATAAAATATTTCATAGCAGGTCATAAAATGTTATATTCCCAGGAGGATGCACAGCCTCAGGTTGTTCTGGACATGCTTTATTTACATGGTTAGGGCAAGCCTGGCAAATACAGTTTTGAGTATTTCCTAATCCAAAAATCCAAAATCTGAAATGCTCCAGAATTCAAAACTTTTTCAGTGCCCACATGATACTCAAAGGAAATAGTCATTGGAAAATTTCAGATTTTGGATTTTTGGATTTGGGATATTGAGCCAGGAAGTATGAGTACAATGTAAATATTCCAAAATCCAAAAAAGTCTGAAATCCAAAAACACTTCTGAACTCAAGTATTTCAGTTAAATGATGCATAGCTTGTATACTGATTGCCTAAATGAAAATGTACAGCTATTAAATTTTTTGGAAAGCATTATTTTACTTTGAAATAAAAATTACTTTTTACTTTGAAATAAAAATTTGTTATAGTGAGGTTGAGTCTAAAATATAACAATTTTGTATAACCAAAGTTAGAACATAAACAAGAAAGTATTGCTAGGATTTTGCAAGATTGGAATTCCAGGGTAGTTTTTGGCTTTAGAATGAAGCTTATTGAAATTATAGTAAAAATACAGTGACTGACAGAAGAATTAAACAGTTTTAGCAAATGGAAAGAATTTGTCTCTGACAGAATTATTTTTTTCTATTTCTGCTACTTTTCCCATTTTTAGAACAGTGTTTTAACAGGCACTTTATGTTGACTGTTTTTTTTTCTTTTTGAGTTGGAGTCTCACTCTGTCGCCCAGACTGGAGTGCAGTGGCCACTCCCGGCCACCACAGCCTCGACCTGCTGGATTCCGGCGATCCTTCTGCCTCAGTCTTCCAAGTAGCTGGAATTGCAGGCATGCGCTACCACGCCCGGCTGAGTTTTTGATTTATTGTAGAGATGAGGTCTCGCTGCCCCGGCGGGTCTCGAACCCGAGGGCTCAGGCAATCCACTCACCTCAGTTTCCCAAAGGCGCGGGATTACAGACTGAGTCACCGAGCCCGGCCACGTTGACTGTTTTTAAAAGATCAAATATTTGATGTTAATTTTTGTTTGAAGTAGTGAAGGCTTTGCTGGAGAACTGTAAGTTCAAAATGTGACGTTTATTATAGTATTATGTGTCCTTACTGAAGAAAATTGAATATAAATAAGTGTTAATGAGTGTCCTGGTTGTCCTATAAAGAATAATTCATGCCCAGTCAATAAGTGAGAAAAGCACGTGGGAGATGATAAACTATACCATACGAACATACTGGAATTATGAAATGACAACAATAGGGGAACAATAATACACCTTGAAAGAAAATCATGATTCTTTCAAGGTTTATGGAATGGTCATTTTGCTCCTAAGGAGAAAAGTTTGTGGTTATTAAATTGTGTATATGTAAAACATGTTTATAAATTTATATCATGAGCTCCCCAAAGGTGAAATTGATGTGATAGATGGATAAATAATCATCTTTAGAACTGATTCAGTAAGCATTGAGTCTTCAGGGTTTTTTTTCCCTCATCATTTACCCTGAAGGAGATAGGTGCACATACATATACACAAAAACACACACACACCATTCATCCTCAGAGAGATTGTTTCTTGATTTCTGTAGATCATCAGACTTCTGGTAATGCCGGTGAAGCAGTGATTCCTTTTAGTTTTACATAACTTTTGCTTTTTGTGTTATAAAGAAAATAGTACTTTGGGACACTGCAGAAAACAATCAGATCAAGTAATCAGTTTTCTTTTTTTTTGAAGAGAATAATTGAATGAAAGCTTTTGACAGGGCATTTTTAAGCAAGAAAAAGTAAAGTTAAAATAGAAGAAAATGGATATAGCCCAGAGATAATCTAAGAGTAGAATCTGGACTAAGTTGGTAATATGGTAGGAATGGAAAGTTATCCAACTGCAAGTACCCAACATGTGCAAGATATTTTCTGAAGTATAACTAAAAGTATTTCAACCACTTCCTCTGAGAAGTTCTAGTCATGGATGTCCAGCATTTTTATTGGAAATTATTTCCTGTTGTTTAACCTAATTTTCATCACCTAATTAAACTCTGTTATTTCTAGCTAGTATAATTACAAACATACTGAAGAATCTTTCATGGCTTTGTTTCTCCATAGATCTGAAACTTCCATTGTTTTGTACTTATGATCTTTTAAAAATAAAGCATATCTAAAGTGAGTAGGAGTAAGTTAGAAAAGTTGACGCATTCTTAGTGTATGATAGGAAAGAAGAGAGAAACATTTTTTAAAATAGACTTAAAAAAATAAGATAGGAATAAATGGAATGACAGCCAGATTCTTGATTTGGAAAAAAAAATAGGCTAAATTTTCTTATGGCTGCAAAACATTTTTACTGTAAACGTATTTGAGTTTATAAAGCAAGGAAGTTGTTGCGGTTATATTATTGTTTATTGTTGCAGTTATGTTATTATAGTTATACTATATATTGCTTAAATAGTTATAGATATATATACAATTATTAGTATTATTATATTTTGTTTTTATTATGTTTGGGAGAGAAAGGATAACTAAAGATAGTTTTTAGGTATTTTACAAGACTTCTAATTGTGGCCATTTTTTAAGAATTGTAACAAACTTTCTCAAGTATTATAGTAAAGCATTAAGAGTAAAGAAACAACTATCTCCTTTCTAAACTCTTTTCTCTTTGTCCTCATTATTATGAGTCAGCTACCTTAATAATCCTGTTTTAAATAATAGGATTAGGATAGTCTCTCAGTCACCTACCCTCTCACCATCTTATGAACCAGTATCACTTCTGTTAAGGTTTGAGAAATTGAGAAAGGGAATACTTGTATATAGGTAGTCAATAAATATGTCATGGCTTTGTCAGCAAATAACATTTGAAATGCATATCTTCATATAGAAAGTATGTTGTGGCTAAGACTATAGGTTGAAAGCTAGACAGTATAGATTTAAACAGTTACTCTATTGTGTACAAGCTAGATATTTTTGTGCAAAGGCTTATTTGACCTTTCTGCCCTCAATTTCTTTATCAGTATAATGAGTATAATGATAATCTTTATGTGTTGTTGTGAGGGTCAAGTGAGTGGACACATACAAAACAATTAGAAAATGTTCTGGTGCTGGAATTTGCAGTTGCTGGGCACTACTAGGAGGGAGGGAGGGAGGGAGGATGGAGCGGGTCATATGATGACACAAAGGGTACCTGGTCCATTACTAGGGAGAGTGAGAGCCAGTAAGAAGCCCAAATTTCACCTGTATGCAACCTGCTTATGTAGTTAATACTCACCTGTACCCTACATCTTTATAATAAAATAAAATAAAAAGAAAATGTCCTGGTACAAAGTATGCATCCAGTAATAACTAGCTAGTGGTGGTAGTAATAGTAATTCATGCAAAATATCAATTAATTTTTTTCATCAAGGGAAAAATATATGCAATGTAATATACTAACATTAATGCAAAAGTAATGAAGTTTTGATACGTGCTACAACATGGATGAACTTGAAGACATTGCTATACTAATAGAAATAAGCCAGACACAAATGACACGAATATCTCTTCAAGTAATTTTCCTTTTTGCTTTTACTTCCCATTTGTAACCCATCTCAAGAGAACAATAGAAGGAAAGAGAATATTTAAGAAAGACACAGGAGACAAAAGTAAGAGAAAAAGCAAAATAGTGAGACAGAAGAGACTACAGGGGTGATTAAGCTGCTTCTTCCATGGCTCCCATGAACTCTTCAGTTTTATTTTTCCTGACTGAAACTTCAAAGAGCAAACTTTTGATTAAAAAATTAAATGTCCCAGTACTTGCAATCCTCATCAAAATATGAACTGGCAGACCCTGTGACAGCTTCTAGCTTTACTGACAAAAGAAAGATTGGAGGCTGGTAGAGCAGATACTGAGGATTGGTGAGTCAGCTGCCTGGGTTGCTCTTATCTGCCCTTCTCTACCTCTCCCTGTCCTTTGAGAGTGAGAGAAAGGTGCAATCCATAAAAGAAGCTATTTAGTAAACATCCAAGGGTTGGGTTTAGAAAAAACGGGGTGGGTCACAGGACTTGGAATATAATAAGGGGTCATATGACAATAACAGGTTGAGTTATATATGGAGGCTGTGGACATAGTACATCTTAAACAAATACGTTAATTTTGCTTAGAGAAAGATAAGAATGATTTGCTACTCAAATATTTTCGGGAAAAGTTCTTTCTATATTAATCTTAGAAAAGTATCCTAAAGATTGCTTTAGTTATGTACTACAAATGATTTTAGTTTTATTTTTTTCCTTAAATATAGGGTAGAATTGAATCGCTTTAGTTTGGTTATTATAAAATATGACTTCTTATACTTTGAAAATAAGGGTTATGGTTTTAAAATACTATATTTGTCTTTGATTCGCTTTACTTGACCTAAAAGAAATAGAAATCAGATTATGTATGATTATGATGAATGGGATTTTGTAGGAAGCAAAATTGGTTCAATCAGAGCAATTATTGTTTTTTATTGTTGTTAGCCTAGACGAAGTAGGACCAGTCATTCTGCTATTCTTTATTAATACCTCTCAGGATATTATAGTCAATTTGCTTTACCCAGAGGTGAAGGGGACATTTCAGGATAAGTTGTTTCACTACCAGAGAGTTGCATATGGGTAATTATAAGAGTCTTTGGTAACAATCAGTGTCTGAGGCTAATTTTTCAGGAATAAATTCTTCTCATTATTAAAGCTTTTCTTGTCTAGACAATTACAGATACTTATGTATCATTGAATAAATTTTAGTAAAAGTTGTTCATCTTTATTTTGGAAAGGAAGATTTGAGGAAACAATAAAAGCTTAGAGGAAAGATTGACTTTTGAAAAAGTAAATATACACCTGACGCTTTGATGAAATATACACTTAACTGATACCTTTATCCTGAAAGAAAATTGCATTCATCACTGACATATGAAAGGAAGAACAATCTTAGGAGAGAGTTTAATAAGAAAAGGCATTAACTTTTTTATTGGTGTTTACTTTAATAAAAATTAAATTAAGTTATATATATTTTTAAATAACTTTGTGAAATGAGGGAAATCCATTTGTATTTAAATAGAGAAAAATAATTTTTCTTCTCCCTGTTCTCTAAGTTTATATTCTCAATTTTATCAACTAGTATAATAGTATGAGGGAAATATACTATATGATTTTTCTATATATTGTTATTCAGAAATAGAAAACTGAAAAATTATTGATTGGCTTTGAGAAATATGTAAATGATAACATCTAAGATGATAAGTAAAATTACAAAGTGGATGGAATTTGTCTTAGTTTCCCTTGTTAACTTTCCTCCCATTTGTAATAGTTTCTGTGGTCCCATGACTTACACACACACACACACACACACACACACACACACACACACACACACACTCACTTCTATATCCTGTCTTAACCGTCTTATAGGTATAATAACTAATCTCTTACTATAGGTGTAATCTGATAGTAAAGGTTTAGGTACAAATTCTATGATTTATTTCTCAATAAATAAATATTTTACTTATTTTCTATTTTATAAAAGGAGAAGGGTAGAGAGGTTGGAAGATGAGATTGGAATCGTAAGCTTTTAGTGAAGTTACCTCTGAATGGAGACCTTTCGATGATATTACTTACTTTCCCTACTGAGGGCTATCAGTGCTGTTCCCCCACAACACACACACACACACACACACACACACACACACACACATGTTCACAGATGTGTGTGATAATGAATACTGAACTTCCATTATAGTAATTCTGAAAAGATACTCACCTGGCTGCACAACTATTCTTACTTGAGTTTTTTCCCTTACTAGATTTTAACCTTAAAAGGCAGTCGGAAAGACAACACTAGGAATTATTGTAAATTAAATTCTCTTCTATTGTCACAATGAGACAATGTCAAGGACAGTTTCATTTTACAGCAAAAAATATATTTGAAGGACGTTTTCACAAATGTTTGAATGGATTTCTTTTTCATAGTAATTGTTAATTTTTGTCTACTTTTTGTAGAGACGATACTTTGCAATGTTGCTTAGGCTCATCTCAAACTCCTGGGCTTAAGCAATTTTCTGGGATTACAGGTGTAAGCCGCTGTGCTCCAGCTAATTGTTCATTAATTTAAGAAACTTCATTTAGATTTTATCTATACAATAAATTTTCAGATAAAGTGGACAAATCAAGAAATAATACCATAAAATTGTAGGTGTGGGGCCGGGTGTGGTGGCTCATGGCTATAATCCCAGCACTTTGGGAGGCCAAGGCAAGAGATTGCCTGAGCCCAGGATTCAAGACCAGCCTGGGCAACTTAGTGAGACCTTGTCACTACAATAAATCAAGAAAAATGACCCAGGCATGGTGGCACATGCCTGTAGTTCCAGCTGTTTGGAAGACTGAAATGGAAGGATCACCTAAGCCCAGCAGGTTGAGGCTGTGATGGCTGTGAGCAGGCCACTGCACTTCAGCCTAGGTGACAAGAGTGTGACTCCGACTCAAAAAACACCCCCCAAAACTGTAGGTGTGTATTGGTTCTGTCTCTCTCTACAAAAAGTAACAGTATTGTGAGAAATATCATAAAGCACTTCTGCATGGAAATCTCTCCCTAGGGGCTACTGTGTGCCTGAATAGAAATAGCATAAAGCACTAGTTTAGAAATAGCATAAAGGGGAGAAGATTTTGTTAAATCATGAAAATGTTTCTTGAAACCACTAAGACATTTAGCCATTGCTGTAAAATAACAAGTTTGTTCATATTTTGATTATTACCTGACTATAATGTCATGTTAGAAAGTAGATGAGACCACACTGAAGGAATAAGAAATGGGACAATAAGGTTTCCATTTGAAGTAAAAACATCCTGACCATTCCTACAGCATATTGATCATGTCAGAAACCCCTATTGGGAGCTGACGGAAAAATCTGCACCGAGAGAAAGTTTCCAAGGGATACCAAAATGATCTGTGTGGATTGCTCAAGATCTGGCTTTGACTTCTTAAAAAAAAATTTTTTTTAGAGAGTTAGTATTATTTGTACTCAAGTGTCTTTTTAAAAAAGATATTATTGAAGCTTGAGAAGTAGAGAAACTAGAAATAGGATCTTTGACAATAATATTCTAAAGAGACAATGCAGCAGATTGAAGACATAGCAGTTTTTGGTTGAAGCTTTTCATTAATTAATTAAAAATGAAAATTTTCTGGGTTTTTTACACCCAGATGTAATTAACTGATGGGAAAGTCAAAACTGTACAGTGGTTCTGAACTTAACCAGGAACAATTCTTGCTCAGCCTGCTGACAGTTTGACACACCTGGCATGGTTCCTGGACTCCTAAAATGAGAAGTGTAAACACTGAAACAAGGAATTATAATACCACAGTAGGGTTATCGTCTGTTTCATGCAGCTGGAGCTGGGTGGAGGCAGTGTGAGGGGCACCTGGGGAACAGAAAATGTGACTTTAGATATTTCAAAGAATGATGTGCTTTACATGCCAGAATGAAATGCTAGTCACTGCTGCAGTTCTGGATTTTCCACATAGTTTTAGACAAAAGAGAGTAACAGTTCCTTTCTCTGCAATAAAACATCCTTATTCCCTCGGGTTTTAACAAGAATTTAGATTACCTTGACCTAGGGTTTGGGGTGGGGATAATCAGTGTCAGTCTTTAACCCATGTGGGGAAAATATTCACATAGGTGTTACTCGCTGTTGAATCTGGCAGTCACCAGTCCTGAGTCTTGAAGGACTGACCTAGAGGGAGCATGAGAACACACCTTCACAATATGTTCGGAATAGGGTTCTCAGACCTTTAGTGAGGAGAAACTGCTTTTTATTCCCCTGAACCTTGATTTCAACACAAATTCATTCAGCAAATGTTTTCTGAGGACCTCCTATATACTATTCACTGATTTTCCTCCCTGGCAACTGCTATCATATAGAAAAAATTCGTGATAGTTAATAAGGTAAAAGTGTGAACATGGCCTCATCATATCTTTCCTAGTTGAGTGCTAGAAGGGCAGGAGGAGGAACATGATTAAACAAGTCATTTTTAAATGTTCATTTTGATAAACACTTTGAAAAAGAAGTCAAATGTACAACATGGGTACGTGATGAACAGAAAAGTCAATGTGCTTTTTGAATAGGGAAAGCATCTCAGAGGACAGAACATATGAGACTCAAAGAAAGCGGGGGTGCTGATTATAAAGTACAAAGGAGGAAGTGCTGACGGAAAACATATGCCACTGTTGTCTGTATTCCCTTCCATTCTGAGAGACTCAAGAGGCATGGTATTGAGTAATGTACCCGTCGTCAAGCAAAGTATTGTTGTTTAATGCATTATATCTTCATATAGTATATGAATTTCCCTAATGAAAATGTTTAAAATGAAATGATTTTTGACAATTGAATGTGTTATTAAATTTAAAATATTTATCTGTGCTTTCTGTAACAACTTCGAGGAAGTAAGACGTTAGTATTGATGGAAGAAATTTTGTTTTCACAAAAGATGGCTGCATCCCTCATTAAAGACCAACCCAAAACAGATGATATGGTGCTTTTCCGATGGCAGGTGCTCAGTGGATTAACTGAATGAATATTTGTACCACAGTAGATTCCTCACAATTAAGCATTTTCCTGTTGGATTACAAAGTTGCCCACTTTCAAGGAATAATGCATTCCACCATTCTCAACTATCTTACATCTCTAAGAGCAGAACAGACTAATGAATCTTAGATCTTGATCACCAAAAAATAATCTGGTTAGGACTCTGTCTTTGAACAGATATCATTATCTCTACTTTAGATATGAGGCAGCTGAAAGGTTAAGGGACTCGCTAAGAGTCCTACAGCACATTTCGTATTCTTATGTGGACTTTCTCTCATAAACTAGAAATGCTTACTGGAGGGCAATGTCAGATGTTTATATTCCTATGGGATAAAGTTAGTTTCCACAGGTCTTGCAGGAGTTCAGAGGCACAACTGTGTATAAAACGTAAGATGATATTTGATCCTGGTCTTTTGAACTCTGCTCTTAGTATCAAAAGCAAATAGTGTGACTCATATTATTATAAATCAGTGTCTTTCTGAAGCCTAAAAGAGAGAACAGGTGTCACAGATCATAAAATATGAATTAGAAACCATGAATGAGTAAACTGCTTCCTAGGACTGAGAACAGTTGAAGTGTTTATCATTTAACAATGTGGTGATATTGTATAATGAAGTGTATATTTATTACTATCATTAAGAAACTCCCATTTTGAACATTCTTGGAAGGCTTAATAGAAATGAGTTTTCTTTAGCGGTATCTCCTTTATCCTACAAATATCTAATTTGTCTTCAGGTTAGAATGTAGGTAGAGCTGTAAAGTTTTCCTTTTTCCTTTTCTACGTTTAGTCTTTTGTGCTTTGTATCCTTAAAGCATCATTTTACTGCATGGGATTTCCCTGTTTTATCCTAATAGTGTATGTAGGGGATCCAAGGAGGAACTTCCCCTTTGCCCTTTGAAAGTTCACTGAAAGATCACTGACATGAGGCAGATTAGTAGAAGAAAAGGCATACTAATGTATTTATTGTGTATATATGTAAGCCATCAAAATGAAGACCTCAGGATGCAGGGGGAGTCGTCCATTTTTATGCTTAAGTTCAATAAATTGTGGGCAGACCTTTAGAAATATGATTGGACAAAAAGGGTATGGTCTAATGTTAATAGTCTGAGTGGAAAACCCAGCAAGATCTGTCTTTCTAGATTCTTGAGCATGCATTCCTTCCTTCTAGATATGGGACAGAACCCTTTCTGGAATGGGAATCATGACCTACAGTCAAATAAGGTAGGTCAGATAGTTTCTTTATGACTAGTGTTTACACAGGTAGGGTAGAAGAAAAGTTAGAATAATATTTTTAGATTTTATGACTGGCTTTGAGGAAAAGTGGTCCTGGTGTCTGTAGCCTGCCTTAGGGAAGAGGAATTCTAGCTTGTATAGCTAGCCTGGGGATGTGGGGGATGGGACTGAGAGACAGGAGGTAGGTAAAGGTCAGAAACACTTTTGCTGCTGAGGCTGCTTCTGAGGCCTTAATTTTGGGGTGTTATTTTCTGAGCCACAACATATACCAGAGGTCTCTTTTGTCTGACAGCCTAGATAAAGTGTACAAGCTAAACATCTACTCTTTTTTGAAATCTTTTTCTGCATATTTTTTCCTTTGCTCTTTGCTCTGATAATCTGATAAATTAATATTCCTTACGATTTTAATGACTGCTAATAGATTAATGCATCTTAATGACGGTTAATGGCTTAATTTGCTACACCTCCTGGGTAAAATATTTGCATTTTAAAAGGGCTTTTTAGAATCATAACCTTATTTAAAGACATGACGTGAGAATCTAAAACCTGTTGACAAATCACTTGAGAGAAATACCATATTAGTTTTATTTCACATTTAAACATCTCTGAGGATGATACATTTTTAAAATTGGTGTGATAAGAAAACACTGTATCATAGATCGATTGGGGGCATTTTTCATTTTTAGTGTTGCATGAAATAATAATGTCTTAAAATCAGTGACATCGTAGACTTGATAAAATATGATAACACTTTTTTTTGCTAACCTTCAAACTATACCTTATGGTAGATAGTAACTGCCCTTATTGTATTTCACACACAGTCACACACACACACACACACACACACACACACACACACACACACACACACACTCACTCCTGCACAAACTAAGCATTCATAGATAAACACATTTCCAGCACCACTGGACCATTGGTATTCTCTAGCTGGCTGCTGTGGAAACTTCAATTTAATTTTTTTTTTTTTTGCCATATTGAAGAATACTTACTAAACTTAGTTTAGGATATTTTTAAGATATCTGCCCTGGAAATGACATTCTATTTATGACATCTATTTGTTCATTTTAAACATGACATTTATAATACTTTGGTCCCTTTTATGCTGTCTCACTTTGCTTTGAGAGGGAGTGATAAATATGAGTAAATACTGCAGATGAATATAGTGTCTTGAAGGACTGGCAATCTTTTTAAAGATGAAAGGGTTTTGTATCTGTAATTACTGGTCATGTGATACACAATTTCAAATAAAAGAGATAGTGCTGTGTTTTTCTTTTTTTTTCTTTTTGGTAGACACTAGAAATAATTGCAGAAGAAAAAACAAGCTCATCAACAACAAAAAATCAGTCAGAAAATTGGCTAAAATTCAGCTCTTTGTGCTCTTGAAACCGAAAGCCATGGCTCATAGAAAGCTCTCCAATTTTCTACAACATAAATCCCTTGCTTCCTTTTGGGTTGGTTTATACTTTTGAAGCAGTTAAGTAGTAGTAATTTCTTGGCAAGAGGAACATTAGTTAAATAATTCTTTTAGTTTCTGTTTATTTATTCTTCCCATCTCCCTCTGCACTCCACTTTTCTCCCCTTACTACTAATTCCACACTTCTGCTTGGGTTATGAGGTATGGATGCTAATGCTTATTCCTCATTGATGTCTTTTAATTTTATTTTTATTTAAATTCAAAATTAGAATAGTGGAGTTAAAGATTTGTTTAAAAAGCATAATAAGTCATATCTTCACTGTTTTACTATCAGTATGTATTTTTCAGTATTTTTTGTGAATGAACAGGATTTAAATTTAACTTATATTATCATGGTCTTATATCAGGAAGTTTTTCAAGAGTTTGAAAGTAGGGTTGGATTTTGCAGGATCACTTAGGAGATTGCAGAATAGGTATGGAATTTGAAAATATCAAGATCTATTATATTTATGGAATTATTAGTATGTATGGCACTTAATAAAATAAAAAATAATTACCTCTTGGGTAGAGTGTTTACACTATTCAGGTAATGGGTGCACTAACAGTCCAGACTTCACCACTACTCAGTATATCTATGTAATAAAACTGTGCTTCTACCCTCTAGATCTATAAAAATAAAATTTAAAAACTATGGTTCTGTGAAATGTTAATATGAATCCATTAGCTCCTTTTAAATATCTCAACATGGATTAGTATTTTTCAGATTAACAATCTTCAAAGAGAAGTGACCTGAGTAAAAATTAGAATAGAAAATTGTTACTATGGGAATAGAAAAAACTTGATGATCATGATGAAGTGTTGATATTAATGGTGAGAGAACATTGCTACACACAAATAAAGGGGATTTGAGGGGGTGTAGAAACAGAAAACAAATTGATCTTCTTTTATATTTTTGCCTGGGGCTAGCCCAGGGGCTTTGGAAATGAATGGCCTGTGGTTGACAGCAGTGTTGCAAAAATAAACATCATTTTTACATACACATGTGTACCTTTTGGACTCTTTGCATGTGAAACTAAGTCCTTTAGCTGCCATGTTGTCACAATAAGGAAGGATGTGTATGTATTTAGAAGGTACCTACAGAAGCCTGTCAGACTGAGGATCTGTGAATTATGCTTTTGTCAAGAAAGGCACCTGTGAGTCTATTACAAGTACAATACAATGTGGTCTGTAATGAATCTCCATCCCTAGAGAGCTCTAAATATAGAATAGCCAGGTCTTTGGATGGTTTAAGCATTAAACTGCCTAAAGGAAAAGATCTCCTCAGATGACCTTCCAATGCCCTTTGCAGCTCTGTAATTCCAAGTCTGAGACAGTTGGCTTATGAAGTACACAGAGTATATGAATGTGTACAAATATATTCAGTGTGTATATATGGATAGATGTGTATGTATGTATATGTATATATACATATACACACTATATGCATATAAATACCCATCTATATGTACATACATATATACATAGCATAATAGCATTATTTGTGCTAATATTTTGAATGTTCCTTTTTTCTTACCCTGTTATCCTGTGTGGAATTTAATCTCTCTCTCCTTTTCTCAATATATTTCCCTTACACACACACACACACACAGACACAGTATATATATACATATATATGTATATACATACTTTTACAGTGGAACATATATAGTTCTTGAAGCTTTAGTTTCCTCATTGAATGTTATTACAGTTTTATCTTTGATAGTTTCCTAACAGAAATGTTGTCTGTGTTTGTTTAATTTTAAATATTGTTGGCAGGGGTGAAAGGTATATTTTCAATATAGTATGAGTCTTTTTGTTTACTAGGAGAAATAAATATAAAGTATATAGTTTAGTTTGGTGAATCATGATATTTATAGATACTAACAAAGAAGAAGAATGTGGATTAGAATCTGTATCTACTTGCATTTTGTTATTCTTTGTGGAACAGTAAGGGGTTTTCTGGCAGTCTTTCTGTCAGAGGTATGAGACTGCAGAGGATTAAACATTTATGCATTGTGATTTGGCTCTAAGGATAACTACAGGTGGTCAAGAAACTGAAGTACAGAAATGTTATGTGACTTAGCAAGCACATCTAGTATAATGAATAAAAATCATCTTGCTCTGGTCAGACGCTAACTAGAGGAAGGACTCCTCCCCCAAAATAAATAGGAACATTCTTAACCATATTTGCATTCAGGATGTAAAGCAATCTGTTCTATCCTGAGTGCTGTAACAGTCATTGTGGGGAAAGCTCAAAGCACTGTACATTGTTGTTTTAAGAACCACCACAGTAGCTGCTTTTGGCAGTGACATTATCCACAAAGAATCTGTCGTGGTCATAATGGAGATTTTGTCAGAATGCAGACAATTGTTTACAAATTTTTGCTACTTTCTCAACTTACACTAAAAGACAAAACATTTTGTTTTTTAGCTCTCAAATATTCCTTCTTATATTTTAACCTCACAGGGGCTATTCATAGATTAGTGCATATGTATGTACACATGAGCTTGATAACAAACATATATTTATAAACTTTAAAGGACAGGCAATTCTTGAACACTTACTCTCAGGAAATAGTGATAAGATTTCACTTATCCCAAACCCAGTTGAGGCCTGTGTTTGTGACTTTGCCAAATTGCCATCTGGTTACTCTGTTATCCTTAGTCATCTCTTTTATGTGATTAGGAAGGAACACTTCTTTGGGCAGGATGCTAGGTACTGCTATTAACTGGTGCCAAGGATTTTTTCCAAATCCTTGGAACAAAATGATTATCATCAGCAGCAACTTGAATAAATAGAAAATTTAAAACTCTGGTCCTATGATGTAAAATATTACCCCCCCCCCATATTTTTGGTTTATGTAGCTAATACAATTGCCAAAGAGCACCAGAGTTTACATTCTGTTCTTTAAAAAAAAATAAAATCAAAAGGATCTAATGAGAATCAAGCATCATATCTAAAAATATTTAAGGAACTTTGCTTGCCTCTTAATTTCTGGTTTCTCTTTGGACTAGCTTGATTGCATGGTTATTTATGCTCATAACGTATTATGTTGAAGAGTTTATCGAAAAAGTGGAGGAAAGGGCTGGGTAAACCCTCCCATTGCAGGAGTCTCTAGAAAAGTGATTGCCAGATGCTGTGAGAAGAAGAATGGATGAATCCTCTTTCTCCCTGAGTCTCTGCCTATTTCATAACTCTATTGTGATGATCTGGATGTGGATGGGGTATAAAATCTGGTGTGAAGCCCATCTACCAGTTTCTATGAAGAATAAGATAGATTGTCAGGAAAAGGCTTTTTTTCTTTGATGCTTCATACCAAGCTAGCCTGGATTGCCCAGTATTTTGTTGGCGTAGAACATTTAAGCCAAGAACGAGAGAGAAGTCAAGTCAAAGTTACCAGGAAGAAGTGGAGAGGTTAGGGAGAGAAGCAGCACCACACCAGCAGCATGGTAAGATGTGGTGAAGGGGACTTGACTTTTAACCCACAATGACTCTACCCACTTGTAAATAGGGTCTCGGTAAAACTCCTCTGGATATTCAGAAATCCCTTATTAGGGGAAGGAACTGTAAGGAGATGGGGAGAGGGACTGATAGTATTTACTCTGAGAGTCTCCTAAAGGAGAAGAAATTCTGTCTTTCTTATATAGAGTAAAATCATGAGGCAAGAAGAGTTCGTCACAATAATTCTCCCTGCATTTAAGAAACCTACATTTTCGATGGTATGTCCAGGCAAATAAAAACAAAGCAGTAACATAAAAATGCCCAGTGGTATGGAATAAGGTGTTGAATTGTGATTTTTAGAATGTAGGTGTTTTCCACTATACATTGGAGACATTGCCTTGAGTAAGGGTACATAAGAGGTGTTGTTTCCCTACCCTGTACTTACTAAAACCAACAGCAGAAAGACTCCACAGTAATTCTAAAGGCATTAAAATATCAGATGGAGAGAATGTAAAGTAAAAATGAAAGGCACATCTCTTTATTCAATTGGCATTTATTTCATTTTTATTTTGAGGACAGTATTTCAGTAGTGGTTGAGAATTTCAGCTTTGGAGCCATGGAGTCCTGGACTTGGTCTCATAGTTGTGTGATCTTGTAAAAGACATTGAGTCTCATTGAGACTATGTTTTTATATGGCACATGGGATAGTAATAGTAATTGTCTATTAAGATTGTTATGAAGAAAAACATGCAGAGCACCTAGTGCACAGTTCCTGGCTCGTAACAGTTAACGACAAAGATTATATATGTTGCCAGTATTGTGTTGGATGAAATATAATACATAAAAGTAAAATCCCTCCTTTGGTTGGGAGATGATTTGCTAGAAATGGAGTTAATAGAAAAATTTTTTTTTTTACAGTATTGTGTTTCAGCTGGGTGTGATGGCTCACATCTATAATTCCAGCATTTTTGCAGGCTGAGATGGGGGCATCCTTTGAGCCCAGAAGTTCAAGACCAACTTGTGCAACAGAGTGAGACTCAGTCTCAAAAACAAACAAACAAGCAAACAAACAAACGAAAAGTGTTTCTATAGGATCAGATGTGAATAGAAAGCAGTAGAAACAATTTAATAAAGTATGCTATTAGTGTTTTCACTTATGTCACAACAGTATATAGACATACAATGTCTATAAAATAAAAACATGAACTAAAACAATTTTTCTTTCCAGAGAAAAATGTGCATCATGTATAACTGGATCTTAAAATAAACATTATTAGGATGCCTGTTACCACCTAAGCATGTCAGTGACACCCCATTGAGATTCTCAAGAACAATTCCTATGTATTGAGGGCAGCAATGTATTATTATTTTCTAATGGCCACGATTATTTTTGAAAAAGCAAAATCTGTTATTCTAAACCAAGAATGCATAATTTTGAATGATTAGATTCTAAGGGTCATATAGAGACCCAGTTTTCTGTAGCCACCCTGGAGACAGGAACCGGTTTGTCTTGTTCACAGACAAGCCTCAAGTGTATAACAGGTACCTGACACATCGTGCTCAATAAGTATATAGAGTTGCTAAGTGAATGAGAAATCTATGGTTGTATTTCATATATTATGCTACCCAGAGGACCATTCCCTCGTATGGTGGTAAGAATATTGAATTTAGAATTGAAGAGCTAAGTATGACTACAAGAGAGTTCAGGTATTTTGGAGACAGTTTTTGTTCATTGGGTAGCTTTGTAGGTTAAGTAAGATAATAATAGAGACAAAAATTGCTTGGGATACTATAAAATTGTGATACATATTCCTAAAAGTTATTACTTCATTTTTTCACCTTATTACCCAGTTATTTTATCTCATCTGTGCTTGTACTCCTTTGGATGCAAACCGAGAAAACCACCTAACATTATTTTTATAGTATAACATTAATATTCCAGTTAGTTTAAAATATAGGTCATTAAAAAGTATAGAACACTTTTAGCTGCAAGAAGACACTTATATCTTCTTAACATGTATCTCATTTGATTAATAAAGGTAAAAACCATGAGAAAAAATAGGTGAAAGAAATGTTTATTGATGTAGTCAATAAATTCTGCCAGTCTAATGCCTAGGACAAAAAAGCTAAAGGTAAAAATATGCACCAGAAAGTTTGAAATCAAGGACTTTGATTTCACTCTCTATTTAAAATATTAGATAGATGTAATGAACATTTAATTTACATATTTATACTGTATCAAATGTAGATTTAGTAAATATTCTGTTAGAATTAAGTTCTTTTGAAATATGTTGATGTATTAGCTTAGGTTGTTTTTGTAGGTCCAGTGGATGTAAGTCACAAATAAGATGTCTTGGAAAGAAAAGAGCTGTCTGATTTTTAGCTAGAGCAGTGCTATTATGGTTAGAAGGTAATAGTTTGAAAAAAAATAGCCTAGATCAGAATTTCAGCCCACCTACTTATTAGTAATTTCATTTTGTGCAACTTATTTAACTTAAGCTTCAATTATTTCATCTGTAAAGTAGGTATACTATTGTCTATGCCATATAGCTTTTATGAAGATTAATTAAAATTTATGATTGAAGGGCATTTACTAGTGTCCAGCACATAAAGCGCAGTAACTGGCCACTCTTGTTATTGATGTACTCTGAACTTTACTACTACTGGTAGTTATGTATATAAATATATCTGCTAGACATGCTCTGTCTTATTTACCATACTTTAATGATTTTTTGTATTTTCTCCAGCTTTAAAAACCTATGAATTAACATCTGATTTTCACTCAATAACTTTGTACTGTGATATGAAAATTTGGCCATGAAAATATGAAACTTATTGAACCAGAGAATATCTGATCTCATTTTTTTGCTCTTAATTGATACTGGTAATTTACTCCCTGTCAATGCTTGTGGATAGTTGACTGTCCAAAGTTAATAGATTCTTTAAAGAGAGGACATTTTGTTTTTCAAAAATTGAAAACAAAACAAAATATAGGAGGTGTGAGCTAACTAGTTAAACCAAGAACAAACACTTAAAAACACTTAAATAGCATAAGAGGAAGTAATTGGTATAGTCTCAGTGTAGTATTTATAACTTGGTTACTCTTCTGAAGAAAAATAGTTTTTGGGAAGTTTACTAAATTCCACGAGTTTCAGGAACAAAGAAAATGTTTTCATGTGGAATATAGAAAAGACTGAAATGAAGTACTTGGTTTGTATTGTCTATGTGATAGCCCTAAAGTAGTCAATGAACTATCCCAAATCAAGAAGCTTTTAGCCAACTTTCAGTTTGTATCCTTTAACTTAACTTATGGGCATGTCTGTCATACTTTAATAAAAGTGAAACTTTAAAAATTAATTCATCCAAAGAAATTGAAAACATATGTTCATGCAAAAACAGGGACACAGATGTGTATAACAGCTTTTTTTCATTATTGCCAAAAGAATAGTTGGCAGGATGTTCTTTGATAGGCAAATGGATAAATTAAATGTGGTATGATACATCCGGAAAATGGAATGCTATTCAGCATTACAAAAAGAACTATCAAGCTATGACAATATGTAGAGGAAACTTAAATGCATATTACTAAGTGAAAGAAACTGTATGACTTCAACTATATGACATTCTAGAAAAAGACAAAACTATGGAGACAATAAAAAGATCAGTGTGTTCCAGGGACTAAGGAGAAGGAAGGGGTAAATAGATGATATACAGAATATTTTTATGGTGATGAAACTACTCTGTATGATACTCTAGTGGTGAATATACACTATTGTAAATGTGTTCAAACCCATAGAATGTGCAGCACCAAGAATGAAACCTCATGTAAATTATGGACTCTGGGTGATAATGATGGGTAGATGCAGGTATGGGCAGGAGGTATATGGGAAATCTCTGTAACTTCTGCTCAATTTTGCTCTGAACCTAAAACTACTGCAAAAAGAAAAGTCTATTAAGAATTAATTATTATCACATCAAAAAAAGGGAATTCTCTCTGCCCATAAATTACATACACATGAGGATGTGGCCTGACAAGGATGTTTATTTCAACACCTTGGATAATAACAAAATGTTGGAAACAACCAAAGGGGTTCAGCAGTATGAGGACTGTTTCAGTGAGTTATATCCATATTCAAGTATTCAATGTAATTTTATAGAGGTCTGGTTTGTGGCAAACCCTGTCAGTTGAATGCCTAATATCTTTTTTCTTTCTTCTTCTGTGCTAACAAAACCCAGATATTGTTCGGGGCAGTGTTGTCCATGCTCCAGGCACGATTCTGTTTCCACTTTCCCAGCTTTTTTTTTTTTTTTTTTTTTGCAATTAGGAGTGGTGGGGTGATCCAGTTCTGGTCATTAAGTTGTAAAGCAAAGTCTACTGGGGACTTTTGAGAAAGTTTCACAATCCTAATAAAAGGGACAAATGTTGTTGATGCTAGAAATCACCTCCTGCAGACCTTATGTTAAGTGAGAAAAATTAACTATTTGTTAAGCAGGAGTCAGTTGAGTTTTCTGTTATTTAGAGCCAAAGTTTCCAAACTTTGTAGTGGATTCTGTGATGTGCTGCTCAGATCCCCTTTCAAGACTGCCAGATACTGGGAGTACTACTGGTTGACATCTTTTATCTGTTAGTTATCTTCAGGAAGTGCACTCAGTTAAAGTCAGATGCTTTGCCCAATGTCATACTTCCTCCTCAGGGGATAGCCCACATCAAACTACACAAAAATATAAGTGCCCAGCCTTCTTTCTTTAATTTGGGACAAGTCTGCAGAGTCCTTTCAGCTCCATAGCTGGAGTCCCTGTGGCTTCTGCATCATTGTATAATACCACCATGGAGCACTCCCTAATAATCTTCCTACGTGCGCGCGCGCGCCACACACACACACACACACACACACACACACAATATTAAGTAATCTAAGCTTATTGACTTATACATTTTTAATTGTTCAAGCAATACGATATAAAGCAATGGTGTATTTGAAATAACTGTAAACAGTGGTGACAGTGAAATGTGAGTTACTATAACTACTAGGGATGGAAAAAACAAAGTGTTTTTTTTTGCTTTCACACAGACTGACACCAGTTGTGTCTGTGGTTTTTTCCATACACCAAGCAACCAGTTCTCCAGTGGGTATCAACTGACATTCTATAATTCAACCTTAACACTGTTTATCATCAATTCGTGTCAGATCCCACAGGTTGGAGGTTCAGTCTACCCTCTACTTCCCTCACTTCAGATGCCAATTGCAAACCCCGGGTTGAGATCTGTGCTTCTGACCAACTGGCTATAAATGGGGATTCCCATGACCCCTTCCTTGGGTTTATTCAGTTTGCTAGAGAGACTCACAGAACTCAGGGAAGCATTTTATTTACTTTTACCCATTTATTATAAGGGTTATAAGAGAGTATACAGATGAACAGCCAGATACAACAGCTGTAGGGAGCAAGGTGTGAGGGAGAGTGCCATCTTCCAGGCACCTCCACATGTCCAGATTGTGGAAGCTCTCCTAACTAAGCTCTTTGAGGTTTATTTGAAGGCTTCATTAGACAGGCATGATTGATTAAATCACTGGCCATTGGTGAGCAGGTCAACCCTCAATCTCTCTCCACTCCCCATTAGTCATCTCATTAACATAAAAAAGACATCTGTCATAATCACTGGAGATTTCAAGCGTTTTAGGAGTTGTTTGCCAGGATCCAAGGGCAGAGACCAAATATATAGTTCTCATATCACAGTATCACAATAGCATTACAGACTTGGTGCTATGTAGGAATAGTTGTAGAAACTGATTTTAAAAAGCTTCTTATGACTCTTGAGGTTGCAATCGAGACTTGAACATGACCTTTTAGGTGAACTTCATCTTGGTGAATTTCTACTCCGGAAAAATTCTGCTTTTGCAGAAACTTCAATTCACCATCTATAGTCAGCAATAAAAGAGATGCTTATTGACCTTTACATTTCAAGAGAACTATTTCAAATCAATCTTGTGAGAGACCTTTTGATGGTAATATGCAAACCCATCAGTCCAAAAAGAGCTCCTTCTTTGAAAAAAGTGATGAAGAATCAATACAAATTCTTTTCAGCAATCTCCCTCTAAAAGGCTTTGCATGAACAGGACAATATTGCTATTATAAATGTTTTGAAACTTTTAGATTATTCAGATATTTCCATTCATTGTGACTATATTTGGGCTAAACATCATTTTTGACTATAATGTTAACCCATTTTTTTCTACATTTATCTTTGACTTATGAAAAACCAAATTGTCAGTCTTTTGACTAGTCTCTTTATTTTCTGCTATGCATTTTTCAAGTGTCTGGTACACAGATTCAAAGATTGTCCTAATCTTCTGTAGGGAACCCATTGCTGTATGCAGCTGAAATCATTAATCTTTAGGTTTACAAATATTTATTTTTGAAATACATTTGTAATTTAGATGTTTTTCTTCTTTTCAATTTTCCATACTTAAAAGACTTTTAAAAGGAGCATTGCAACAGAAAATTTAATTAAACGTCATGGACCAAACCCATAAATATTTGAACATTTTATTAATATTAGGACAACAGAATTGCTCTACTGGCCATAATGGGTTTCTACTTGTTATTTCCTTTTTCTCCATATAGAGAACACCTAAAACCTGTGGAAATACTTGCTGAAAATCCTATTTAATGATTTACTTACCCCTTTTGTTTTTCCAGAAAATATTATCTGTCATCTAATAAAAGTTGCTCTATTAGTTGGATGTGGTGATGTGTACCTGTGGTTTCAGCTACTTGGAGAGGCTGAGGCAGCAGGATCTCTTGAGCCAGTAGTTTGAGGCTACAGTGAGCCATGATTGTGCCACTGCACTGGTGTCTGGGCAACAGAGTGAGAACCTGTCTCTAAGAAAAAAAAATAAGAAAAGCTATTCTATAATTGTTACCATGGTAATGACTGTTGAAATGAGGTGAGTTTTCTAACTATGTAATAATACAAATTATTTTATAATTAAAATTTTACACAAACCCAAGTGTACACAAGTAATTCCTCCAACCCTTTCCTTGCTTCTCTTCTTAAGGAAAGTGAAACTGATTGGAAAAAAAAGATGTATGGAGGCAACTTTAAAAGGTAATCAGGGCTTAATTCATCTGCATAGTCCTTCAGAACTGTAAGATTATCAAGTCTTGACACATAAAGTTAACAAGCTTGGGTTACAATAGATTTTTGTGTTTTTTCACTTATTTATGGTAATTATAAAAGTTACTGGCAGTGGCTCAGCCTGTAATTCCAGCACTTTGGGAGGCCGAGGCAAGTGGATTGCTTGAACCCATGGGTTCGAGACCCACCCAGACAGCTTGGAGAGACCTTGTCTCTACAATAAATCAAAAATTAACTGTTCTGGTAGTGTGCACCTGTAGTTCTGGCTACTTGGAAGGCTGAGGCGAAAGGATTGCCAGAGCCCAGCAGGTCGACGCTGGGGTGGCCGTGAGTGTGCCACTGCGCTTCAGCCTGGGCGACCGAGTGAGACTCCAACTCAAAAAAAAAAAAAAAAAAGGAGTTATCATGTGTTACAAACCTGGATGTACTAGTTTCCTTAAGTATAATGTATGAGGTCAAACAATTAAGTTCACGAACCATCCTAGAAAATAAGAGCTGTTGTCATTTGTTGGGATCTGACAATTACGTCCACGAACTTGCCACCGAGTGCTTACATTAGCAGCATGGTACAAATAACTGTATTGGAACACTCTCCCTACTCACCTGATCTGATCCCCAATGACTTTTTTCTATACCAAATGATAAAGGAAATATTGAAAGGAAGACATTTAATGACATTCAGGACATCAAGGGTAATATGATGTGGCTATGATGGTCATTCCAGAAAAGGAGTTTCAAAATTGCTTTGACAGGTGGACTAGGCACCGGTCAGTGCATAGCTTTTCAAGGGGAGTACTTCAAAGGTGACTGTAGTGATGTTCAGCAATGTGGTATGTAGCACTTTTTCTAGGATGAGTTTGCAAACTTAATTGTCAGACCTCATATATCTAATGCTCACAAAACTTGGTGTTTGCATTTCACAAAAGCAATCTTAGAGTCACTTAAGAAGTTTGCTCAGTATCACTTAGCAATTAAGTCGAAGAGTTAGGGCTCACATTCATGGTGTCTGACTCCAATGTAGTGTTTTTCTCGTTTCATTATTAACCCTGCCTCCATCCCTACCCCTGACACACACGTGCACAGTGTTTTATCTGACTGCTGGTAGCCTAATTCTTTGCTTTAAGTTCCCTAAAGAATGATGGCATATTTTCTCAAACAGAATCTCCCTGCCCATATTTAATTCCTTCTGAGATTGACCCTTACAGTTTATGAGAATTATATAATTAATAATGGTTTACGACATTATTTTTCCCAGATAGTGGATATTTATTACTTTAATTCAGTATAACTGGATATAAAAATATCTTTTTTATGTAAAATAAATATATATTTTTTATTTTAAAGATGTGAGGTACAAGTCAGGGTTCGGTATACAAATGTTCATTTTGCAGGTACCCTTGTTGATGAGGTGTGCCCCTCCCTCCCCTGGTAATTTCCCTCAACTGCCAATTCCACCCCCTCTCCCCTGGCATTGTTCCACCACTGTCAATTCCTTTCTTATAGCATTATGATAATTCTTCAAGGTCCACTTATGAGTGAGAACATATGGTACTCTGTTCTTTGTTTCTATGATAGATCACTGAGTATGATAGACTCTAAATCCATCCAAGTTGCTGTGAAATCCATATGTTTGTCCTTCTTTATGTGTGCATAATATTCCATTGTGTATATGTACCACATTTTTTTATCAAGTCCAGCTTTGATGGGCAGCATGGTTGGTTCCATGTACAAATATCTTGATACTAACCAGAGGTATTTTAAAATTAGAGGATTCATTCACTAATATGACTTCACTAGAAAAAACACAAAAATCAGAGATGGTTACTTTGCTTATGAACAAGGGCCATCATAGAGCTTTCAACACTTATTGCCTTAGAGTTATGGTGATTCCTAAGAAAGCATATGATTACAGGTGATATAATTTTAGGTAGCCTAAAAATAGGTAAGTGCAGTAACAAAAAGTAATTTGACTGGGCAAGGTTTTGTTTTGCATAGTATTGTATTACTAAGGTACCTTATAAAGATTTCCTACTAGATTATTATATATATACAAAATATGTATTAGATTGCCTACTAATATAACTTAGCATCCTTAGAAATAGTCAACTTTTGTTTTTTATGAATTGTTATTCTAGTATTTATATAGCTCCTACTGTGATAAATGTAGAGATAAATAGAAAATACTTTCTGTTCCCAAGAATTTCAGTCTGTGGGGAAAATTGGCAGCGATATTTATTGAACATTTGTGGTAAAATAGACCATATATACAGATTTCCCCAAGGAACCTTCCCAAAGCATTTCAAAATAGAGTTCATAACTCCTTTCAAAACTTGTCTAGGAATGTGAGAAGGGGATTAGACAAAAATCCCTCCATAAACCAATTCTTAGGGTGTATGGGACATATACGTACAGGCTTGCAGAAACAGCTTTGGCTAGGCCTTCCCTTTCCTATTCCTAAGGTAAATATATAAACTAAGCTTTAATTTCAGAACTAGCTTATAATAAAAATACATAGTTCAATTTCTACTTGATGTAATAAAGTGTATTTATATTAATATTATGTAAACTTTCCTAGGCTCTATATATTAATAGATTATAGACACATCCTCCAAAGGCTGTAGAGATAAGGAAAAGAAAGTAGCAAAAGATAATATAAAATTAGCACAAGATAATATATAATTTAGTAAAATAAGTACTATAGGCCAGGGTTTTTTCCATAGAAATGTAATGAGAGCCACGTGTGGGATTTTAAGTTTTCTAGTAGCCATACTTTAAAAAGTTAAAGTAAACCCGGGCTCGGTGTCTCAGCCTGTAATCCTGCGCTTTGGGAGGCTGAGGTGAGTGGATTGCCTGAGCCCGCGGGTTCGAGACCTGGCTGGTCAACTTGGTGAGACCTCATCTCTACAATAAATCAAAAAATTAGCCGGGCGTGGTAGTGCGGGCCTGTAGTTCCAGCTACTTGGAAGGCTGAGGCGGAAGGATCGCGGGAGCCCAGCAGGTCGAGGTTGCAGTGGCCGGAAGCGGCCACTGCACTCCAGTCTAGGTGATAGAGTGAGACTCCAACTCAAAAAAAAAGATAAAATAAAAAGTTAAAGTAAGCTGGGCTCGGTGGTTCAGCCTGTAATTTCGTGCCTTTGGGAGGCTGAGGCGAGTGGATTGCCTGAGTCCGGGGGTTTGAGACCCGCCTGGGCAGCAAGACCTCATCTCTACAATAAATAAAAAAATCAGCCGGGCGTGATAGCGCATGCCTGTAATTCTGGCTACTTGGAAGGCTAAGGCGGAAGGATCGCCGGAGCCCAGCAGGTCAAGGCTGCGGTGGCCGGGAGCGGCCACTGCACTCCAGTCTGGGCGACAGAGTGAGACTCCAACTCAAAAAAAAAAAAGTTAAAGTAAACAGATGAAATTAATTTTATTAATATATTTATTGGTTGAATCCAATATATCTAAAATATAATTTTAACATAAAATTAATATTCAATTTTGAGACTTTTTTGTATCAAATCTTTGAAATCCCATATTTATTTACATTTATAGCATATAGTAATTTGGACTAGCTGCATTTAATGCACCAATAGCCATGTGTGACGAGTGGCTACTGTACTGGACAGTTCAGGATAAGGTTAGAATCAATGTTCAGAGAAAGTTTAATAAGTGAAGAGGTGTATAGAATTTGTACCACTAACTCTGAGTCATTATGTAGATGGAAGGAAAGAATTTGTAACAATAAGTATGAATGACAGAATTTGAAACACAATTTACTGAAAATGATTATAGTAGTTCCAGCTATTGAACAGGTTATCAGTTTGTGATATACTGTGGGTTGCTATTGAGGAAGGTTGGTACAAACTTAAGGAGCATATAACAGTTAATTTTGTTATTCTTACTATTTTTTAAATGACATTTGAAAAAGCCTAAAGATTATTCAGTATTTCTGAAAAGGTATTCCGTAGAAGAGTAGTCTTTCAAAATATTAAGTGAAAATGTAGATCTTTGGTTTAATGTATCTAAAACTAAATAGTCCTACTTGGTGATTCTCAGTGAACCTTGACTTATCAGATTTTCTTGGATGTCTTGTAAATAACAAATCTTTTAAATTTTGCTTAATACAGTCTTTGCAAACTGACTGGCCTAAGAATATTATTTTCTTAGCAATACTATTAACACCCATGGATCTGGTGTCCCACAGAACATATGCTTGAGATCACTGCTCTAATGTATTTTGTATTTTCAAGTATGTGCAAGTCTAGAATTTGAAGATTGTTATCACTACTTCCAAAATTTTGGAATGCTTTCTAACTCTGTCTTTCTGATTACACAGTTAGTCTGTCACATTTAGTTAGATGATGACATTTATTCATTTATTCACTGAAATTACTACTTTTCTTTTCATTTATAAAAATGCATTTTTTGTGTGAACCACAGCCGCTTATATGATTTCTAATGACTCATGTACATTGATAAATAATAGGCACAGTACTCTGTACCCCATTAAATATTCTTTAGGTCCAGGAATATTTGCAATCTGTATTTGATTACTCACTGTATTTGATTTGAATGGATTTTCAAAAAATTATAGGAAACTATGCATTATTCATAATTAATGTTTTCTTAAGTATAATTCATTTTTTGGTATGTATGTTAAGTACTGCTTTATTAAAAGCCATCAGAATTCGTCTGTTGTATCCAAGCCTGTTTAAAATAGAAGCATGTTGCTGGAGTATGTAAAATGGGTGAGTTCTCTTTTAGGCTACATAATTTTTAAGATGGAAGATGCCCTACGTGTCATTTATTTCAGTCAGTGCAATTGAAACTGAGATTCAAGGGAAGTTATATACTCGAGGTTACAAACTTAGAAGCACAGTTGAGATTGGTACTGAGTCTCCTAGGAACTTGTCCAGTGCAGTTTTTGATGCTATATAGTGCTATATTTTTTTAAAAAATAGTAGTTATTAAAGGTTACCTGCACTTCACAAATAAAACTAATGATATCGTTGCATATAACAAAATGTAAGTGCTAAGAATAGTTATACTTCTTCCAAGAAATTGAGTTTTATTTGTGTAATAGATCATGTTTCCTTCTTAAGGATGGTTGCTAGCAAATTCAGGGTCGAATGTATGGCTGATCTCTAAAAAGTATAAAGAATCTAACAGCTTATATATTTTTTCAGTAGTAAATCCACTCCTAGGCCAGGTGCAGCAACTCATGCATATAATCCCAGCACTTTGGGAGGCCAGGGTGAGAGGATTACTTGAGCCCAAGAATTTGAGACCAACCTGGGCAACATAGTGAATATTGTCTCTACAAAAAAACCCCAAAATTAGCCAGATGTGGTGGCATGCTCCTGTAGTCCCAGCTACTTCGGAGGCTGAGTTGGAAGGATCACCTGAGCCCAGAAAGTTGAGGCTGTGATGAGCAGTGATAAATGAGAAGTGGGGTGTTTTATTTTGGGGGGGGAGGTGAAGGTTTTACTCTGTCACCTGGGCTGGAGTACAGTGACAAGTAAAATTAGTTAACCTCCACAGAGTACATGCTTGCAACTTGTCTCCAGATAATAGATAATTTCTATAGATATTCTTGATGTAGACACAGATAATACCACAATTTTTCATATAACTCTACTTTAAAATATATAATTGTTTTATGATAAAGTAGTTGATTATTCTTTCTTATGTTTTTTCTTGTTAGGCTTTTTACTGACAATAAATGCAATTATTTGCCTGGAATTAGTTTCATGTCTCTTATTTTTGCCTTTCCAGAAGATGCCCAGAGTCCTACTTGTGTATAAGAAATGGTGCCAATGACCATTTGGATAGTCTCTATTTCTTATTACTTCTTAATGTATAAGGAAGCTATAAAGGATGATTTATTGGGACAGATAGCTGTGTGGGTATAAAAAGGAATAGACACTACAGTGTTCTGGTCCTAGAGCCCCAGGTGAGGGGCACCCTTGCCAAGCCTTGCTAGAGGAGTGGATTTACCTGTGGAATACCCTCTTCTGAAGTAATAGTATTGGCAGGGATCTGGGCAAATGAAACAAAGGTTTAGCAAAGAGCTGTGGCATGGAGCAGAAGATGGAGAGGCAGAATCCTAGGCACCCAAGCTCTATGGTTGAGGAGGAGGGCCAGCAGGTGAACACAACAGGTTTAGGGTATGGTTCCACTCCTGCTTGAGGTAGCAGTCTGGCCATGCTACTCGTTTGGACTGTATATACCCATACTACCAGAGGCACCATGACCCTTGCCTAAAGTGTAATACCGGATTTCCATGGTCTAATGAATGAGACCTTAAGACAGTTCTAATTTTATTTGAGAATAATGGAATGTATCATAACATTTTCTGTCTGTGGTATTACACTTTGAATTTCAGTCTTCTTTTACTTTGGGTCAGATTAAATTATTAGGACTTCTCCAAACTCAATGTCTCTGAATAATTAAGTTCATTGTCTATGTCTTCTGCTGTTTTTAAATTTAAAAAAATTGTTTGGTATGATACTGTTTTAACGTGTTAATCACATTAAGAATTAATCTTTATCCATCATTGTTAAAGGGCTGACCTTTATTTTATTTTATTTTTTCTATCTAGGATTGAGTTAAACCATCTCATTCTTTTGTTTTTGTATAGTACTTGGTTGTAACTCTGCCTAATCAGTTTTGTCTGTAATTAAATTTGCTATAGCCTTCTCTGTTAGTATCTTGTTGCTTTTCTGTGCCTTAATGTTAACATAGTAAAGATTTGGACTTCTTGCTTACTACTAAACATGGGAGTTCCTCCTTTGCCATTCCATGCTCTGTTTGCACTCTATTCAGCGGTCCAAGAAACAGCTATGTAGGTGAAAGATCTTTTGTTAAAAAGAAGGAAATTGTGCAGCCATTTCCCCTTTCCTTCTGTGACCTGCATCTGCAGGCCATGGTTGATGCCTTGATCTTTTCTGCTTACATTCTTTTACAAGATTCAAGTATCATTTCACAAAACTTAACATTGAAAAATGTACACAGAAAGAATTAAAAAGTAATGCTTTCAAGTGGACTGTACATATATAATAGGTTGATTTTTAAATTTGAATTATGAAGGCTAACCAGTTTTCTTTTTTTTTCTTTATTTTAAAAGATGTAGGATACAATTCAGGGTTAGGTTAGACAAATGCTGATTATGCAGGTCCCTTGTTGATGAGGCAGGCCCCTCCTTCCCCTAGCAGTTTCCCTCCACTGCCAACCCCACCCTCCCTCACAACTGCCAATTTTCTTTTTTTTTTTTTTGAGTTGGAGTCTCACTCTGTCGCCC